>NC_143221.1:15465479-15768079 GCF_030267445.1 Bombyx mandarina
CAGACGTAATTTTTTACAAATTTTATTTTAGCATCCGAGTGAATGTGTTTTAAAATACTGGGTAATGCCCGACAAATTGATAGAATTAGTTAGAAAATACTCATGCTTATACAATGCCACATCTGAATCACTCGATATCTGAATACTTTTAGATTTTCAGACTGCTATAGAAAGGCGCTGTGATTTGGCGGATGTTACGTTGCGTCAAGTGGCGTTAGGCTCATTTAGTCAATTTGTGTGACATGAAAAGAGCGCGACGTTAAAACGCAGCGTTAAGTACGCGTTCTGTTTGACGAACCCTTTAGCGTTCTGACGCGCGCTAAGTATCATTGGAACTCACCTGGCTACGAGCACGATCCATTTCCCGGTAAAGCTGTCGACAACGGGCGGTTTATCCAAGGCCGTGCATCCGTCAGCCGGGACGCCCTCGACCAGGAGTCCGCGCAGACCCTCCGGCGGCAGTTCCTCGCCGAAACTAGCCGGGATGTCGCGGAATTCCTCCATTATCTATCGACAGATAATTTCTAATGAAATCGATTTCTTAGAATAATAATAATTACTAGTTGTCTCCCGGTGGTCGAAATTCGACTATAATTAATTTAAATTATAAGTTTGTACACTATTATGGTTCTATTGTCAAAGATAATATACATCTTTCTTCACAAATTTCGTCAAGACTACACTTTAGACAAAACAAATACATGTCAAATACATGGTAGTGTGTGTAATGTTTTTTTTAATTGATTTATTGGATTTTTATGCATAATTAAAAAAAATATTAACATTCTGCACTCCTCTATATTCTTTATAAGTGTGGAAAATTTAATACTCCTGCGTCCGCGCAGTTTTCATAAAAAGGGTTACAAAGTTTTTGTTTCGCGTATTAACGTATAGATTCAGTACTGACAGCTTGTGTCAGATTATGACGTTACTCAATAACTTTTTTAGACAAAAACCTTTTTAACAGCTGCGGCTTCGTAGTAAAAAAACAAGTTTGCATCTTACGCCTTACAAACAAGAATCATGAAAAATTTAACAGTCTTAGGGCCTGTGCTCACTACGTTTTTTAAAAGCGCCGTCGACGCGCGTTTGTAGCGATCGGTTTTTAAGCAGATTCTTGTCAACAGTAACAAGATGGCGTCGAACGAGACAGCATTGATTGCATATGATTTTTTTAATTTAAAAAAGAAAAATTACCGACGGTTTTGGGTACACCCATTTACAAGCGAGAGAATATTGTGTGGACATTATACAACAACGTCTAGAAAATTAATAGGACACGAAAAAATAAATTTGCAAATTGTTATCGAATGTCGTATTCATCATCTCAAGAACTTCTTGAGATTCTTAAACCGGAATTAACTCGTCAAAATACAGTGCTAAGATCATTTATATCGGCGGAAGAACGTTTACTTATAACAATAAGGAATTTTTTTTTTTTTTTCCTACCTATGCTGATAGCCTTGAGAGGCTATTTCAGCTTCGCCCTAACGTTTGTAGGTGAGCTCGCGGGGCTCAACCGGAGTGTTGCTAACACTGACCCTAGCAAGAGCAGTGCTTCGCAGAATCTACCACCGGATCGGAAACGCGACCCACTGAGAAGATCCGGCGAGAAACTCAGTGGGCCAATAAGGTAAGAGAGACATTTTGTCAAGTTATTTGCGTCGAAAGACGCGCGGTGCATTAACTTGGTCGATTGCTACTAGCGTAGATTCTTCACTTCCCTCGTTGCGGGGGAAGCCCCGCCCGTAGGGAAGGCGCGCGCTAGCGGTCGCATCGGTGTCGCGCCTTTCTATCGACACTATACTAACGCGTATGTCACGCGCAAACGACAACAAACTGCTCTGTAGGATAAAAGCTTTAAAAAGTTTATAAAACGTGGTGTGCACAGTCCCTTACCCATTTCAACGATTTCTAGTTCGTATTTATGGCTTTTAAGTGTAAATAGCCGATATTAAACTTATAAATTACCAATTTTATTGAGAAACTTGAAAAACAAGTAGATACTAATTAAGGTTTCTTTAATCTATAAACACTAGTTTGTCTAGTCGATGAAAAAAATGTACGGTTTGACGAGGGCAGGCTGAGAAACTTACAGGTTGGTTTAAAATCAATAGTTTTTTATTAGAGCAGGCCTTCACAGGCACTTCAAAGACATTATGGTTGTACCACCGATTAGATATTCATTTAAATTGACGAGAAGGATCGAAAAAGAGAATCAGGTCTTGCTTTCTTACATTTCTATTTAAAGTAAAAGGCCCATGATCAACAACCTGAAGACGTCTTCCGATCACGGGTCACCTAGTCCGCGATTAAATCCCAAGGATATCACTTCTGTTAGGTATTTTAAAATCTGTTTAAGTCTGTCTCAATGGCAATGTTCTTTTTCTTCGACTTATGCTGATAGCCTTGAGAGGCTATTTCAGCTTCTCCTTGACGTGTAGGTGAGTTCACGGGGCTACACGTTAGCGTACTGGTCCCTCAAAACTACACTAGACGGCGTTACGGAACAACAAAACAAAAGTCGTCGTGGCCTAAAGGATAAGACGTCCGGTGCATTCGTGTGTAGCGATGCACTGGTGTTCGAATCCCGCAAAATTATAATTTGCGTAATCACTGGTGGTAGGACCTCTTGGGAGTCCGCACGGGTAGGTACCACCACTCCGCCTATTTCCGCCGTGAAGCAGTAATGCGTTTCGGTTCGAAGGGTAGGGTAGCCGTTGTAACTATACTGAGACTTTAGAACTTATATCTCAAGGTGGGTGGCGCATTTACGTTGTAGATGTCTATGGGCTCCAGTAACCACTTAACACCAGGTGGGCTGTGAGCTCGTCCACCCATCTAAGCAATAAAAAAAAAAAAAAACGTTATAAAATATCTATTATTGTATGAAATTAACTTCTACTGAATGAAAATTCGAATAGAGTCATATCAAATCATAATATAAATGCTATATTGTATACTGCTTCGATTAATATAATATATAATAATTATATATCGATTCGATCGTCGATTATTATATAATTAATTATATAGTCAGGGGTGCTGATATTAAATGACCGTACATACTATTAACCGGCTATTTTGTCCACAGCCGGATAATATTAAGAGGCCGGGCAAGCCCGTAGGACATTTGTGCCAGAGTCACAAGAGTTCATAGAGCCGCACTTTGGCGACCTCTGGTTTAGGCGTATCCGAGGTAACAACCTGCTAAATAATACGATGGATATGGAGATTTAGGATGCGAAAGATTACATGAATCATAATCTTTACGAAAGATGTTGACTCCGACCAGGTCGGACATTAGAACAGGGGTCGCAAATTGCAGACCGCGGTCCGTATCCAGACCACCGACCCAGCTTTTCACTAGACTAAGAACAACAATATATCAAATTCTTACAAAAAATCAAAAACGACCATCAGCCCTTGTTTAAAACTGTAAGAGAATATGAAAATAAATACAAGATTGAACCGTAGTGTTTTAAATATTCTAAACTTTCATCATTTTTGATTATCATAAACTAGATGATCCGAGAAAATATATATTTTTATACTGACTTAGATTTACTCTTGTTTTTACTTTATTCTATTTTTAAATTAGTTTTAGATCTTTTTTCTCTACCTTTTCTAGTGACCTCTAGGAGTCATACTATATTCACCGGGCGAGTAGGTGAGCTGACACGGGGCTCTAACCTGACGACGTTGCTAACACTGGCCCTAGCAAGAGCAGAATCGAAGAATCTACCACCGGATCGGAACCGCGAACCACTGAGAAGATCCAGCGAGAAACTCAATGGGTTGTGTCTGAGGGTGATCAGATAGGCCGTATGTCCTGCTGAATAAGGTAATAAAAAGATTTGATTAACAAACAACTCATTCTAGTTAACATTTTGCACAAGATAAAACGCATTACTTTATTTACATTAATTATTATTGACTATTTAACATTTTTTCGTGACACGGACGACTAAAAAATCCTTTAAACGCGTAGCGAATCTCAAGGTCAAATGTAAAATTTGTAACACAAGCGTAATATTTACATGTTGACCCCGTTTATACGAGTATTGTACATTTAAAAACGAGATAACATTGCGGTAGCGACATAAAGTGTACCTTATTATAAACAGTCAGTCATTGATTAAAGATAGTGCGCTCTCTGTACTATGGAGGGTACAGTAGAGAACAAGGAGAACAATATATGGGAAACATGTTGAAAAAGTTTGCAGCTGTAAGCAGAAAATTTCAACTCAAACACCCACATTTGTAGTCGTCGTGGCCTAACGGATAAGACGTCCGGTGCATACGTGTTGAAGCGATGCACCGGTGTTCGAATCCCGCAGGCGGGTACCAATTTTTCTAATGAAATACGTACTCGACAAATGTTCACGATTGACTTCCACGGTGAAGGAATAACATCGTGTAATAAAAATGAAACCCGCAAAATTATAATTTGCGTAATTACTGGTGGTAGGACCTCTTGTGAGTCCGCGCGGGTGGGTACCACCACCCTGCCTATTTCTGCCGTGAAGCAGTAATGCGTTTCGGTTTGAAGGGTGGGGCAGTCGTTGTAACTATACTTGAGACATTAGAACTTATATCTCAAGGTGGGTGGCGCATTTACGTTGTGGATGTCTATGGGCTCCAGTAACCACTTAACACCAGGTGGGCTGTGAGCTCGTCCACCCATCTAAGCAATAAAAAAAAAACCACTAAAACAACAGTTTGTAGTCGTCGTAGCCTAACGGATAAGACGTCCGGTGCATTCGTGATGAAGCGATGCACCGGTGTTCGAATCCCGCAGGCGGGTACCAATTTTTCTAATGAAATACGTACTCAACAAATGTTAACGATTGACTTCCACGGTGAAGGAATAACATCGTGTAATAAATATGAAACCCGCAAAATTATAATTTGCGTAATTACTGGTGGTAGGACCTCTTGTAAGTCCGCGCGGGTGGGTACCACCACCCTGCCTATTTCTGCCGTGAAGCAGTAATGCGTTTCGGTTTGAAGGGTGGGGCAGCCGTTGTAACTTACTTGAGACCTTAGAACTTGTATCAAGGTGGGTGGCGCATTTACGTTGTGGATGTCTATGTGCTCCAGTAACCACTTAACACCAGGTGGGCTGTGAGCTCGTCCACCCACATAAGCAATAAAAAAAAAAAAAAAAACACGAGAGTAGTAGTAGAGGATATTAATGTGGCAGTGGTAAACGAAGGGAGCCATATTTTTTTTTCCTACCGAAGCTGATAGCCTTGAGAAGCTATTTCAGCGTAACCTTAACTAATAGGTGAGCACACGGGGCTCAAACTGGAGTGATGCTAACACTGACCCTAGCAAGAGCAGTGCTTCGCAGAATCTACTACCGGATCGGAAATGCGACCCACTAGGAAGATCCGACGAAAAGCTCAGTGGAGGGAGCCGTGCTGAACTGACAATTTTAACCAAACTTTTGGCGCTATATCTGACACTTGCTATGATAGCGCCATCCTAATTGGTCCCTTTTCGATGGGCAATTTTTCATCCACAAAGTGTGCCCCTTACCTCTACCCTCCGTTGTACTAACCGATGTTCGACTTTAGTATCTGTAAAAGGTGTGGAGATTTTATAATAATAATTGGTTTCTTTAAGATACTTGGATTTTTAAGAGGTTTCGCTCGGGTTCATTTAAAAAAAAAAAGCTATATCCCTCGGGAATATTATTTATTTCAGGATTAGCAGTACCCAATTAAGTATACCTAAGTGTCCCTTTTTGTATTATGTATGGGAAATTAAATCATCATCAGGTGTCTAGTGAGGCCGTCAAATCTTAACAAATAAAACAGAAATGAGATAATAGAGGAAAAAGAATACGTCAAAAACCCTACAACCATTTATTTAAGCTTACGTACCTAATTGTCCGTACGTAGGTTAAAAACCACCCAATAATTAAACCGTAAAAGTAATTTTAATTATGATATATCTACGACTAGCGAAAATCAAGATAAAATACTACTGCTACTACTATTACTCAATAACTTATACATACTATTGGCCCCGCAGTAGTCGAAATTCGGCTATAATTAATTGGAATTGTAAGTTTGTACACTATTATGATTGTATTTTATACTTCTCTAATAACTTTCGCCAAGACTACACTGCACTATAAAAGTATTAACAAAGACAAACAATATTTAATCTATTCTCAATTTGACAACAGACGTCAAGAACAAAAGTTTGACAATAAATAGTATGTATGCGTGTGTGCGTCAAATATATAGTATGTAGTGTGTGTAATGTTTTCTTTATTGATTTAATGAATCTTTTATGCATTATTTAAAAGAAATATTAGCATTGTGCGCTTCTTCTCTATATTCTCTATAAGTGTGGAAAATTTCATACTCCTCCGTCCGCGCAATTTTCGTAAAAAGGGATACAAAGTTTTTGCTTCACGTATTAATATATAGATATTGGTAGCCGTTTCAAATTATTCAAACTTACTCTAGGTTACTCAAGCAGATAAAATATTGAATACGTTGCTTAATTTGTTTTTAAATCGTATGCCTGTTAAACAATTATTGTTATCGTTTCACATATATCAATATTTAAGCGAATGAATATATTATGTTCTTGCCTATCCTCGCAAGTATGTTGGCGTAGATTTATCATTCTGCGTTGAGCGCGCGCACGCACGTCAAATGACATCTCCCCTCTTTTTTGTTTTTGTTTTTATTCTTTCATTGGGCAGGCAACGTGGCTCATGCAATCTTCTTAGTACAGGCGGAAGGTAGGTTTAAGACAAAGGGAAGATCTTCTACCGAGCGAGTGTTTTGCTCTGTAGACCGACGATCCTTATGTTATTGTTTGGAACTTTATCAAAGCTTATCTTGAAAATGTCGTAAGCAAGATTCAGGCATTTGTCAAATATCTTGTGATGAATGATGCCTACCGCCACACCTTTATTCCACTACGCTGGTGCAGCATGTTATCTTCTTCCATTCCATACATCATCTCTGCACTGACACTCTTCCTTGTTTCATGCAGTTCATCCAAGTATTTCTTGGGCGCAACCTCTCACATGTCATATTATGAGATTCGACATTGAGAATAGTTAGTATTAAAACAGATATTATAATATGAAATCGTTGAGTTTCCGCAACCTGTATCGGGTCGCACGTACACGCATCGCAGCAACCTGTTCTGTGTCTTCATACCGACGAAAAGTAGGCACTCAAGCTTTATGTCGAATTAAAACAAACAAGTTCTATTTACATCTACTTAATTTGGTAATGTGTTCTTGTTGTTTTAATTGACCGAGATCGTCTAAGCTCCGATCGACGGCTGGACAGATAAGACTTTTCAAAATGAGGTCCTATGGCCAAAAGATTGGGATTGTGAACACCATAATAGATAGCATGTACATATATGTTCTTAATATCCGTGCGGGTATCGTTTGGAACATACCTACAATATCAGTTGGTGTGGATGGAGTTTTGTATTGTAATTTTGACATTTAAGAAAATCCGTGATCTTTTGCTGCTTACGTTTGGTGGTTGGTTAAATTTATGACTGATGTTTTTAATTTCCGCATCGGCTGGTTTGGAAATGTTGGCAATTTTTTGGATTATATTTTCAACAGCGTTATATCTGGTATTGTATCAGGCAATTTACTATGAGTTAGGGAGCCAAATTAAAATAACTAACCTGTGTAGTATAAGATTTAATTAAGACTACATATTTGCTATAGCAATATTTGTCATTATATGTTTTATCTTGAGTAAAGCGAACCTAATGAAGATTTTTACAAAAATAGCGAGTTA
Organism: Bombyx mandarina; assembly: GCF_030267445.1. NCBI lineage: Eukaryota > Metazoa > Arthropoda > Insecta > Lepidoptera > Bombycidae > Bombyx > Bombyx mandarina. The sequence goes on from NC_143221.1 coordinate 15,473,279, forward strand.
TGATGTCTAACAAGTTAGGAGTTCATCAAAAAGAGTTATGATGTCTAATTCAGTTATATTACACAGCGGCTTGATTATTTCGCGGTAGCATGTCGATACCGACCCGTTAGGGCGCGCAATAAGCCGACTAATTCCGTGGCTGCGTGACTAATTCCGTGACATTCCAATTGGTAATTGCAGTATGTATGTATCAGAAGTACGCTACTGCCCACTCTACATGGGAGCTCGTAGTCACATTTTACGATACTCACGCGTAAAGATAGCGCGATGATATTCTAGACAGATATCTAAACCAAGTCATATCCATTAAAAAATACTAACGAAATATTGAAAGCCATACATGTACAGGATTTTCACAGCGTTTATAGGCAAACGTGGCTTCATTTTTGTTCCTCCTGATACGAAATCGTTCTGTTTTAACGAGAACACCGATTCTCATAGATGTTTCACGTACGTTTTTACACACACAAACTTCGTTCACTAGTAATGCGTGCACCATTAACGATAACTTCTTATTTGGTATGGTGTTCAGCGTCGATAGGATAAATACTATTTATCATAGCAATTTACTTGGCAATTGCGTCAATGTTCTTGGGCTTACGTCCCAGAATCAACATAAGTTTAATTACATCGTGTATTTTAAATGTTCGATTTCATCCAATACCGCTTTTATTTCTTGAGAGCACAATCACTTTGCACATTAATATTGAACGATTCTTTTCGCACAGTTCGATATTAAAACTGACAACTAGTATTTCTACAACAAAACAAATGGGATGCCACTAAAACATTTTATTGGTGTCGACGATCGCTAAACGAGACATTGACTGCTGCCAAACATATTACAACGGAGAAACTCCTAATGGCAATTAGACGTTATTTCAAACAACATTAAGGTGTAGCTTGGTCTCGGTTAAAGAACGTCAGTTAACGATGGCAGATAAAAGACTGGACATCGTTTATCGAATGGAAATGTACACCAATCCGTAGTGCTGATAAGATAATAATCATTTATTTACAGATGTTGCTTCACTGGAATTACTAGAGTAATTAATATGAAGGCGTTAAGGGTTTCAAATATCCAAAGAGATTATAAGTATTAATATAATGATCCGTTTGTATATCGTCGTTGTCAAACTAAAATCTGCTATCTGCACTTTTTGAGATTTTTACTTTTTGACTTATTCGTATAGTTCACAGCCTTATCTACCGTATTTAAAAAACGTGCCTATTGCTTTAATATTTATCTATAGCTTTCATTTGATATAGTTCTTAAAAATTCACCTTCATATAAGATTTTATACGAAAATGTTTTTACTCGTTAATTCAAAATAGAGTTTTTGCACACAGCAGATTATGGTTTGACAGCGACGATATGGTGTTTTTTTATTGATTTTGCAAAAAACGTTTGATTAAGACCACTATAACGGAGTAAATGGGACCGTATTCAATCTTATTACCCGAAATCATTTTTGCTACGTACCGTATTGGTCAGCCTGAGTTCCTGGATAACTCCTTACTCAATGAGCGATAGTATTCATTATCGTAAAAGTTGTTTGTGGACATGATTTAAGTTCATATTTCCTTTGAAAAATTGGTACTCCACGCGGGATTTGAACACAAGCATAGGCGCATCACTCGATACGAGTAGGTACACCGGGCGCCTTATCATTTAGGCCACGACGACTATTTTCTTGACGTGTACCTAATTCGCCTCAGTACCTACCTGTTAAGCTGTATCTACTCGCATAAAATTGAGAAATACATCGGGCATATCTTATTTTACGGTATACTAACCTATCACTCCAATGATTAGTCACATATGAATCATACGTTGTGTTTGGTGTTTAATATAACGTGAAATAAGCTTAGAATTATATTGCAGTTACAGATTTAAGTGTAAATATAAAACAACGGAATACAGTGGTGTCGGTAAATTAAAGAAACTAAATGAAAATAGAAATGGTGGTAGATACCTACAGAAGATTAATACCAAGCTTTACTGGAGCCCATAGAAATCTACAACGTAATGCGCCACCCACCCTGAGACATAAGTTCTAAGGTCTCAAGTATAATTACAACGGCTTCCCCCCCCCTCAAACCAAAACGCATTACTGCTTCACGGCAGAAATAGGCAGAGTGGTGGTACCTACCCGCGCGGACTCATAATAGGTCCTACCACCAGTATTCGTGTACATTTGAGGAACTACGAAGAGTTATTATGACAATTGCTGTGTCTGTTTGTTACATTTCGCTTAATACACTACATTTATCTTTGTAATTAAAGGACCGTTTTATTTGGTATTAGTATCAACAATTCGATTTTATCGAAATCAGTTTATATAAGTTTAATAAATTGATTATATTAAATCGTTTTTACCCTGGAAAAAAAAATAGGCTGGCTTTCAGCCCACTGATGACATAATATCGTTGTCCGATTGTGTATTCTAGGAACTTTTCTAGATAGTAAAGCTATCAGTATTTCGTTTGATTTTAATTTTATAGGAGATAGCGACCCGCCCTCGCTTCGCTTTGGAAACATTAAAACACACATGAAACAAAAAAAAAAAATTAAAAAAGTAGCCTATGTTCATCAGGGACAATGTCGGCTTCTAATGGAAAAAGAATTTTTCAAATCGGTCCAGTAGTTTCGGAGCCTATTCGAAACAAACAAACAAACAAATCTTTCCTCTTTATAATATTATTAATAATAATAAGTATATAAGTATAGATCAATTATACGACAGTGAATTTTTGTGTTTATTTTTTCAAAACTGGTTCACACAACACTCGGAAAGCTGATATAAATAACTGACTCATGGCGATCATCGCCATGTCACTGAACTTTTGACAGACCGATAAAGTCCATAGTGTTCGTGGATTGATTCAATTTTCTAACGTATTTGTCTAAAAACGGTATCGAAATGCCAATAGATAGGAGACAGTTAGCGTGGTACGGATATGTGATGCGTAGAGAGATGTATGCGACTAGGAGATGTATGGAAATGGTAGTGCAAAGTAGAGAGGGAAGAGGTCGACCGATGAAGACATGGATGGAGTGTGTGAATGACGATATGACACAGAGAGGAGTGAGTGTTGAGCTGACGGCTGATAGAAGAGAATGTAAGCGAAAATTTTGCTTTGCCGACCCCACTTAGTGGGATAAGGTGAAGAAAAAGAAGAAGAGGAGAAGTGTGAATATGCATATATGTATACACAGGAAATCGCAATATAAAGGGTTAATCTCTCGGGTAGGCAATTAATTTTTTCGAATAATTAATTAAAAGTCTATAAGATAAAGGTTTTAAGTTTAACCTCCGTATCTTTAGTCGTTCACACGAGCCTAACTCGACTCGACTCAACCTCCAACGCGCGTTTTGGTATGCTTAGTCGTAAAAATAAACTCCACTCAAGCGTCCTTGGAAAAGGAGAAACCCCATTCTGGGCCTAAGCGTTACACGAATGGGATATGTACCAAAAAATTCGTCTATTTTGCTTAATTAACCTGTTGAAATCTTAGCTTCATTGCCAATGGCCAAGTGTAGAAAATAAGTTGAATTCAATTTTTTGTTTTAAACAATCTTTGTAAACATCTGCAACACTTATTTCAATATACCTAACTAGCTCCACAAACGTGCGGATTAGAATTAGAGCATCCATAAAATAGGATCGATTTAGTGGAAATCGAGTGTAAAAAATAATTTATACTCTTTTGCTTTAGGATAAATGACTGTTTTTATAGGTATTTTAATCAATGGAAATAGAGTATAGCCATCGAATCGTGACACAACTACTTACAATGGCGACAATTCAAAATATCTACAACTGACAACATTAAATATAGCATGAAAGGATAGTTTTGAATTTTTATATTAATGTGAATAAGCCATAGAAAAACACAAATGTATTAAATCGTGTTAAGTTTTTTTTTTTTTATTTCTTTACGGCTAATGGTACAAGACCTTATAGCATTCGTGTTATGTTATCTTTAATGTTGCCAACTGAAGATATTTTGGATTGCCGCTATCTAGTTGTGCCATGATTCGCTGGCCAGACTATAAACTTAATCTCATTGAATAACGTAACGTAAAGCACTAAAATCTACTAACAAAAATCATTAAAAGAAATAAATAACTGTGCCATTTAGTTATGACACGAAATCATGTCGGCAACGGCGGCAATTCAAAATATTTTCAACTGGCAATCTTAAATATAACATGAAAAAGTCGATTTGGTACTTTGAGTTTTTCTATGGTGTAGTTACATTAATAATTTTACTGGTGGTAGAATCTCTTGTGAGTCCGCGCCTCCCGCCCGCCTATTTCTGCCGTAAAGCAGTAATGCGTTTCGGTTTGAAGGGCGGGGCAGCCGTTGTAACTATACTGAGACCTTAGAACTTATATCTCAAGGTGGGTGGCGCATTTACGTCGTAGATGTCTATGGACTCCAGTAACCACTTAACATCAGGTGGGCTGTGAGCTCGTCCACCCATCTAAGCAATAAAAAATAAAAATATAAAAGGCATGAAATAAAATGAAATGAAATGTGATGAGATAATAAGGGAGCACGTAATTATTTATATTTTATATAAAAAAGTTATCATATAATTAATATAGTTTTTCATATAAAAAGTTTTCATTAAAATTAAAATAAGACTGACCTAAAGGTCTTAGTTACCAGGTCATAAAATCCCTTAAAAAATCATTTCGTGCGCAGCGCGTTGCGCATTACGTTGTTTTTAATTTTTGGCTTTCGTTCGTTTTCGTAAACAACCTAATGCGCGATTTCTCGTAACAGGTTACATTTTTATTTTCAAACCAACCTGTTGCTGCAACAGGTTTCGTAAAAAATTACTCATCTTTAGTAGGAAACAGCCTCAAAAATATCGTTTTTATTAAAATATCTCGAACAATAAACATAACCTAAAATGTAAACATTGTCTGATTTTACCAATTTGGCCATTGCTGGGAGACCTGAAAATTGGGCTCATGAAACCTTCTTAGGTATTGTAACTTATGCCCAAATTCTAGCACTGTAACGCCAGGCCCAAGTTTGTATGGATTTCGGGTTTGTCCTTTTCCTAACCGGAGTGAAGTAAGCGAACTGTCAAGTCAAGGTACGTCGCGACGTACCTTGAACGTTCCTCAAGGCTGGTTTTCTATCAATGTCCAAATAGTATGTGGACCGCAAATGAAAATATATGATATTATTATTGTTGTGCAATGGCCTGGATCTGTGCATGATTCGCGCATATTTTGATAATTTAATTTTGATAATTTTTATTAATAAAGTAAATAGTTCGAGGTTAGACTCGTGGTTAGACATTTGAAACTCCTTATTTCATTTACCTACATAAGAGTCATATTTTGCTTACTACCTAATAAATAAAGTCAATGCGATTATAAGTTTTATTTATATAATAATAAGCTGGTGATTGTGGAAAAGCACTTCAACAACACGATGCAATCAAAATCACCCAAAAGCGGCGAATAAAAATACAAAGCCGGATCCGAAATCTAAAATAATAATAGGTTAGAAAATAAATAATACACTTACAGATTTATCGCACGCACACATATTTACGAATAACTCAGCAACCAAAACATCAAACAAGTTCATCTAGTGTCAAACAGACAGCGGCAGCTTGACTTTAACATTAAACAATGACCATAGACTACAGAACTCTATGGGTTTGATGCTAGCTTGATCAAATTTTCCTCAAACTGATGTTGTTGTGGTGACGCAATAACACCTCTCTACCTCACTCGAGGACAGTTGAGGAATATTGTAATGGTCGACTAAAAATACCAAACTCGAGTAAGTTTGGGAGGAATGCTCGCGCATCATCGGATGAGTTAAGAGTGGAGGACTCTTTTACAAAACGTCTTAAGATACGGGCATAAGTACCAAGTCTCATATTATCGAGGCATTAGTCGGTCAAGGGGGTGGGCGTTTTCAATCTCTAACAAAAGGCATTGTAGGCAGAACAGATTCCCAAAAGACATTATCTCTTCAAAGATATTTAATTAGGCAGAGCATAGCTGCTGTAGACTAAATTATATTTAAAACAATCTTGTCAAATACAATCCTAAATAAAAAGAAATATCTATTCTTGTGGCACCATGCCAAGGGGAGATAAAAATCTCCAAACATATAAACGAAGAATTAAATGATTATTTAATTAAAAATATACAAATAGGATTAGTATAGTTAATACATAGATTGATGAATTATCAAAATAGCAAAAAATATCGGTCACCGAGTGATTATTCGTATACATACATATATAGTACATACCCGTTTCATAGCTGTTAATTGGGTTTGTCGACTGCAATTTTATTCTTACAAGTTTTATTGTGATAAGACGCGAAGTCTCGAGGTCTGATAACATTTCGATCAGCTGTGTAATCATTATTGATTAAACAATAATATACTTATTGACATTTTAATTTTATTAATGATGTTTCCGAGTGGCGAGCCAGTGGGAAGACAGCTATGGAAAATAAAGTCAATTTGTCATTTCTTCCCATAGGGCTTCCTCGGTCTGGTGGTTATAGACCCCGACTAATATAATAAAGGTTGCTTATCCAAACAAATGATGAGGCAACGCAAAACCACCGTCCTCACCACTCTTGCTTTAGGTTCTTCAAGCACCGGTTACCGTCGAAGTCGTCATCTTCGAAGAGTTCGAGGAGCAAACTAACCCTAAATAGACACAGCCCACTGCGTTTCTCGCCGGATCTTCTTAGTGGATCGCGATTCCGATCCGGTGGTAGAGCACTGTACATGCTAGGGCTAATGTTAGCAAATTCTCTCAGGATGAGCCCGTGAGCTCACCTACCCGGCCGGACGTAGCTGGTATACCCCCCAGGCTACCCTAACAGAGAATAGGAAGGGGGGAAAAAACGGAGACCCAGTTTGTTTCGCAATCGACATCTGCCACTTTGAAACTTATTTAAGGTTCAAATGGTTGGATAAGTTAAATTCGATAGGTAAGCTGTTTCTTGTGTGTGTTTCCGGAATCCAAAACCCATGAGAAATCTGTAGATTGGAATCGTGGAATTTTAGTTTAAAAAAAAGGATCCAATACGAGGTGACTAAAATAAATTATATTTCGTTAAAAAAACATACGAATTTGCGTCATCACTGGTGATTGATTTTACATTTCGTTATTTAGTATAGGAGAGGGTAGTTAGCCTGTAAAGGATACGTATCATCATTTTTTTGAGTTTCGTCGCGAATCAGTCATGCTTCCTGATGTGTTGGGGGTTGTTTTTTATATAACGTATTTGTGTCAAGTAGCCACAGACCTTCGGCTGTTAAGAACTTATTGTAGTCCACAGACATCACGAAGAGAATGCCTCTATACACCTTTAGCTCTAAGTTTCAGTATTATATCTTTCAAGTTGTTTGTTTGCAAAAAATATTAAATATACAAACACAGCACGTCTCCGATTTTATTATACTTATCGATAATACATTATGTACACACATCCATAGATAAATATTTAAACGATAAATAATTTTGTAATTTGTACCTATACATACACATTATAGGTTATTTTAGCATTTCCTGATTTATTAATTAAATCATTAATAATTAATCGAATTAAATTATAAAGAACATTGCTATTAATAATTATTTACGAACAAAAAAACGAGTTTCGTTTTAACATTAAGATTTTGAATTTTCATCTCTTTTCATTGACGTACCTACTTAAGTGAACGAGGTAGCGGTACACGCAGTGTTAAGCGGCTACGTAACGAACCTTAAAGATTTGCGTCACGCGATCATATTATCGATTGACATATTTATTGTCAATGCGACACGCCGATAGTAGCGGAGCGCGTAGACTCCCCTGAGTTTCTTGCCGGATCTTCTCAGTGGGTCACGTTTCCGTTCCGGTGGTAGATTCAGCGAAGGTCTGCTCTTACTAGGGCTAGTGTTAGCAACTTCACCAGGTGAGAGCCCCGTGAGCTCACCTACTCGCTCGGTGAGTCTAACATGACCCCTCGAGGTCACTACAATGAGGAGTGACTGTTGACGGCGTCAGATGACGGCTGATAGAAGAGAATGGAATAGAAAAATTCGGTGTACTGACCCCATCTAATGTGATAAGTTAGAGACAAGGAAGAAAAATAATTATATTATATCTCTGGTTTCTACAGTACAGAGAATTCGTGTTTGTATGGAAATGGTAGTGCAAGGTAGAGGGGGAAGAGGTCGACCGAAGAAGACATGGATGGAATGTGTCAATAACGATACGAGAGAGAGAGCGGAGTGAGTGCTGAGATGATGGCTGATAGAAGAGAATGGAAGAGACAAATTAGCTATGTCGACCCCACATAGTGGGATAAGGTGGAGAAAAAGAAGAGAATTCGAGTTTGGAGCCAGATGACCGTGTATGATTTCATCAGGACAAAAGCCTTCTCAGAGGTACGCCACGATTATCGCTCTTATGCGACCTTCGAATAAAGTGCATTGAGAGCGACAACGTATTAGTACCGTTTGAAATTTACATACACAACAGACACTCATCAAAGACTCGTTTCTTCTTTAAATAATTGAGCTCAAAATTATAACCTAAATGTAACTCAATATAAAATAGCCACGTGGTTCCGTATAAAAATAACTTTAGCAAAAAGTCGAAAACCTTCTCATGTTGAAATTATAGTCTAGTCGACAAGTTGAAAATTGTACAAAATATAGATACTGCTCTTAAAATTATGTGCGATAGCTCATTGGATCCGGAGTGACGCCTAGAAAAATGTGCTAAAAGCGTGTATTAGCGCATAAAAATTTCAAAAGTTATAAACAATTAAAGATGAAAAAAAAAATGGCATTTCGTTTTTTGCCATTAAGAGAAAATTTTGTTAGTTAACAATTGTTTAAGTTGTTGAAAAATTAACTTTAAGTTAAATTTCCAACGGGAATAAATTATTTATAGTGTTCAGAACACACCATAATTTTTTCAAATATGTATTAAAAAAATAATTCAATACCTTAAATAAATTAATTAATGTGCCGTACTCGCTTTTGACGCCACGCGCGCAACCTAAAAATGTTGCCCGCAGACCTATTTTCAGCGTTAAATGAAAATTATAAATAATGGAAATAGAGTTCCGGGAGTTTGTAGTTTTTTATTGTAAATTTCCTCCTCTTTCAGAACTTTTTTTTAATTTCTTAAATATTAATAGTTTATGAAATATTGGCAAAAAACGAAATGCCATTTTTTTTTCATCTTTAATTATTTATAACTTTTGCAATTTTTTATGCGCTAATACACGCTTTTAGCACATTTTTCAAGGCGTCACTCCGGATTCAATGAGCTATCGCACATACTTTTAAGAGCAGTATCTCTATTTTGTACCAGTTTCAACTTGTCGACTAGACTATTAATTATGACACAAAATTTGACATTATGAAGTATTTTTAATTTTTTTTTATTAAACTATGTACATATTTGTATACATTGGCATGGCCATGGCGCAGGGCGTCATTACGCCAATATCTCAATCTCCAATAGTCTTCTTCTAATCATAATGAAGAGAAATGAATGGTAGGTATTTTGGATTAAAAATTAAATTGAACACACAAACTCATACATATACACAAGAACACATACTTACATACTATAAATATATTCTACATCATTATTGTATACAATTTTTTTTATTGTTATTATACCATTTTTTTTACATAAAAGTGAACGAATTTGATTAAAACTTTGTATTCGAATTCGATTTTATTAATATCACCTCAATATAATATCGGCCTGTCTTTCTGTACGTCCGTCGGCGCGTAAATAAATAAAATGAAAAATAAAAGAAAAACAAAGTTTAAAATCCTTTTAGTAATGATAATAACGTCAGAAAAGTAGGTAGGTAGTTCATAAACTGACAGCGGGTTGCAAACAGTGAGGTGTTAAAAACAAAAACTATATCTATATCTTTATCGTTCTTTTGGGGTCACACACAGATGTTATTTATATAAGCATGTCTCAAAATTTTATTAAATACACGATTAAATGGGCAAATATTATTTTTTATAAACTTTCTTATATCTTATTTATTACTTACAGTAGTTTTCAACCTGCACACTTAAGCCGTTAGTGCAAGGAAAATAAAAATAAAAATCCACCTGTTTGTAGTGAAAAACGTTCATTTATACTATTATATAAATCTATAGTGGTTTTTATGGATGTTCCGTTATAACTGTTGAACTATGCATCCGATTGACTTGATACTTGGTATCCAACTAGAAAATACATGTACCTAATGGATAGGCTAATGTTTATATCAGTGTTGGCCCCCCGTAATAATAATGACAATAAATAATAATGTTAATTTTAAATGCACAGCGAAGCGGGCGAGTACGGCTAGTTCGTTTATAAATTCTTGTAAGTACTTACTTTAGTCATAAATCATAATACAACTATAATAATGACACGAAAACTATTTAAAGACTATTAAAGAAAACCAATAGTAGGCATTTCTTAGCATGTACACTAATAAACTTCCTCATGATTTTTACATGGACCACGGATCCGAATGTAAAATTATGACATAATTTTTAATATAAATTTAAAATATATAAATATTATACTTTTCTGTTGGGGCCCACATGCGTCCCAAGAATACCATAAGTAGGGAACCACGATAGCACGTTATTGTAACGAGAACGCGTGGTTATCATAGAGCAGATTGGTCAAGCGATGGGTTTGTCGCCTGGATCACGATTTCAACACGGTCCTATGAATCTCGAACTTCTGCTAATCATCACAGGCTAGGTCCGGGACGCGGCCTGCCCTGAATGTACTGAAAATCAATGGGGACTTGATTTCCGCCTGCAGTTTTCAGTTAGGCCTCTATGAGGCCGCGGCGCGCTACCAGCACTCTAGCGCGCTGCCAAGGAGATTCGAAAGAGCGACCGGTTGGCGGTGTATCGCGTCCCGACCCGGAAGGCTGGTTCTGGTCCAGCGGGGTATTCCGGGACACCAGCGGCACCGTCTGGGCGGCCTGACGGGTTGCCGTACCGAGACGGCCGAGGTTTCAGAGCCTTCGAATCGCCTCGAAGGCTTCGTCGGCTGGGCGTCTTTGGGGTGCCGCGCTGTCTGGTTGCAGTGTTGACCGCGGTAAACCTAACCTCCTAACTCGTCCGGGTTCTGACCTCGGAGGGGATTGGACGCTTGGGCGGAGAGTGCAGGGGAGTCGTTTAGTGGGTGGGCCCTAAAATTCCTTGGGCCCGCGGTCTGCTCCCAACACTATGCAGATCGTTGAGTCCCACATACCCGCGCGCCCCCTAGGCGCGGGGACATCGTAGGAGGTTCGGCCACCGGCCCGAAAAAACAAAAAAAAAAGACCTTTGGGAATTCTATAAAGTGCAATCAACTAGCCGCGTAACAAGCTAGCGCTATCATCATCAGCCTTTAAATTTAAGATAGATACTGAAGGAAATTTCTTAACATGGACAAGGAAGGTCTATCTGCTGTTTAGTACGTGGTCGAAGTAGAACGCTAGAAAAATTGAATTTAATTTTTTTTAGAAATTAACGCCATTTAGCGTATACGTAGCGCAGTGTGGGGAAATAAAATAATTATGAAACACTGCTTAGTTCTCTCACTCGACACTGCATGGCGTGACTGTGCGATCTTGTCTGTGGTTCGAAGGTGAGATTAGCACAGCACTATCAAACAGAATCTTCGAGAACCGTCAGACTATTCATATAAAAGGACAAGTCACTTTGTCAGTCCTTTTTCGATCAACATCTCTCGAGCTGCAGTGAAAGTTTTCTTACGTATTTACCAGTCAATTAAATAGTTCCTTGGTGTCTTGTATTGGTCCTAATAACTGGTACATTATCTGTACAATCAGTTAGGGTGCGGAGTGTGACCTTTAGTTCACCTTCGAGATCCCGCAGTACCTTTCTGCGTGGACGCTGCCGGAAGCGAGGTGCTCTGGCTAGGCGATCCAAGAAAGAGTACTTGACTACGGTAGACCAAGAACACACCTGCATACACAACCTAGCTCGGATCCAGCAACCCCAGTTGCGTGGAAGCAATCCGGTGAGCTTTCATCGTCCGTTGGTTAACTAAATTGGTGAAACCGTCATTGTTTCTAGTATTTTAATTTTAATCTAATTTTCATTGATTACTTTCTCGTGTGCTCGGTATACCTACCGACACACATGTAACATAGTACCTTACCACTAAATTAATATTTGTGAACTATTATAACCATTGTATCTGTGTTATTTGTATTGAATAAACACAAGTGTTATATTGTAATTGTTTTTAATTTATTGGTGTGAATCTCCCAGAGCGGTAAGTGGTGGCGCCCTGAGATCCTCCTCACAGAGTCTCCTGTTCACCGGTTGTCTACCGGTGGTGACGTGTCTAGAAGTGTTGCGGCTCGGCCCCGTGTCTCTCGACCCATATACCACCTTTTGGGGACTGACGCGACTGGGCCTCATGTAACATCAGCATACCAGGGACACCCTCAGACACAGACACGTTATAGAAGTACTTAAGTTTCGCCTAAATGGACGCCGTCCGACCACGACGGAGTAACACAAAGCCGCCGTCGCCCAAAACATGTTTTGTCGGATCGCCCGGATTCACTCTCGGTGCTTTTAGGCCTTTCAAGCACCGGTCACCGTCCTCATCGAACTGTCGATTAGGACGAAGAGTTCGTCGAGCGAACTGAGCCATAGATACAGCCCATTGAGTTTCTCGCCGGAGGGTCGCGATTCCGAGCCAGTGGTAGAGCACGTCTCATGCTAGGGTTAGTTTTGGACAAATCTTCCAGGTTGAGCCCGTGAGCTCACCTACCCGTTCTGGCGTGGCTGGAATAGCCTCTTAGGCTACCAGTTAATAGTGAACAGGTGAAAAATTGCCGGTTATCCGAGGATATAAAACCCAGTGACCGTAAACAACCTAACCGATCAAGTCAATGCAATTGATTTTTTTTTCCTACCTAAGCTGAGAGCCTTGAGAGGCTATATCAGCGTAACCTTAACTAGTAGGTGAGCTCACGGGGCTCAAACCTGACGACGTTGCTAACACGAACCTTAGCAAAAGACGTGCTTCGCAGAATCTACCTACGGATCGGAAACGCGACCCACTGAGAAGATCCGGCGAGAAACTCAGTGGGCTGCGTCCGAGGGTTAATTTACACGTCGAGCCAATCGTCGCAAGCGACGGGTTCGACTAGAACGATGACCGGTGCTTGAGATACCTATAAGCACCGTTAGTGGATCGGGAGGATCCGAAATGACGTGTTTGGGGCGACGTCGACTTCTTTCCATTCTGTCCGCAGGATCGGGAATGATGCAATTGAGAGGCATGTTAATCCCCATTGAGTCTTAGCGTCAGAAGTAAAAAGGTATTTTCTTTTTACAATTCCAACCTATCGGAAGTAATTGCGTGTCATATTTTATTAATACAAGTGCATGTTTAAACAGATACTGTACGCACCTGCGCAAACCAAATTTCTTTAAATAGGTAAAAATATGATTATAATTAGTGGTAATGAGTTATTGAAGTTCAAAGTGCGCTCGCTGTCTTGTGAAGATAAGTATCTTGAGACGTTAGTTCTGAGTTTCAAGTGTATCATGATACAATTTATGGTTTTAAAAGCAAATTTTATCCACTATTTATTTAAATCAGTTCTCTCTCGATATTGTAATTCGACCGAAATCATTCAATCTAATAAGCATTACGCAAAATGTCAATTACATGTCAAAATCTTCATCCTGACATTTTAATTTTGAATGCATATTTTTGTTCCATTTTCCAACAGGAAAAGCGAAGATATCATGCGATTGAGCCTAATCTTTTATATACATATTCTGTTATATAAAAAATATATATGGACGAAATGAGGTGGAGTTGGTTTATTTGAGACTGAAATCAATTAGGATGAAATTAATTAAAATAAGATGAGAACGGCTGAAATAACGTCTCAGTAAAGTGGTGATTATATACAAAGATTTTATGGAAGATCTCGAGAAGCCACGTCCAGCGACCGTTTCATTTTCCTACATTTATGCACTTCCACAGATGCTAAACAGTAAACAAACCAAAATTATGAAATGTTTAAGCCCACAGAAACACTAAATTAGGACAGTAAAACAATTCCCACAATCTAGCGCTTTCCTGCCAAAAACTTCATTTATGACTGAATTAAAACCTTTTAAGTTAGCTGTTTGACATGTACCTACCATCGTACCATCCGGCTTTGGAATAGGCTCCCTTCCACGGTGTTTCCAGAGCGCTATGACATGTCCTTCTTCAAACGAGGCTTAACGGTAGGCAGCGGCTTGGCTGTGCCCCTGGCATTGCTGAAGTACATGGGCGACGGTAACCACTCACCATCAGGTGGACCGTATGCTCGTCTGCATACAAGGGCATTAAAAAAAAACTCAAGCGAGGTCTATAACACTGATCTAGGATTTTTTCGATCATTTGTGAGACGCGCAAAAAACGGACGGCCACAAACTAGGACGCCCTGTCCATCACTAATGATGATGTTGAGCCGACTACCTCTTCTCCGATATACATATTCACATATGTACCTTCCAAATTTGTTTTCGTCATTAGGCTTCGGATTTTTTTTCTTTTTCTTTTATTTTTTTATTGCTTAGTTGGATGGACGAGCTCACAGCCCACCTGATGTTAAGTGGTTACTAGAACCCAAAGACATCTACAACGCAAATGCGCCACCCACCTCGAGACATAAGTTCTACGGTCTCAAGTATAGTTACAACGGCTGCCCCGCCCTTCGAACCGAAACGCATTACCGCTTCACGGCGGAAATAGGCGGGGTGGTGGTACTACTCGTGCGGACTCCCAAGAGGTCCTACCACCAGTGATTACGCAAATTATAATTTTGCAGGTTTGATTTTTATTACACGATGTTATTCCTTCACCGTGGAAGTCAATCGTGAGCATTTGTTGAGTACGTATTTCATTAGAAAAATTGATACCCGCCTGCGGGATGCGAACACCGGTGCGTCGTTACATACGAATGCACTGGACGTTTTATCCTTTAGGCCACGACGACTTTAAGCCGGCAAAATGTGATTGAACAGCGACTCACCGCATGTGGTATCGTCTGCGTGTAAACAATGATGTTGCAGCAGACCGCCGTGAAGAGGCCGCATAGTACTATTATGACTCTGGACAGCATTTTAGTTCAGTTCATGTTATTCTTGCACCCCGAATTCGTCGATCATACTCTTATTGAAGTCTTCGGACGACGAGAGGACATTGTTCTAGCTGTAAACAAAAATAGTGGATTTTTCTCTCTTTATTTAATACTAGCGGCCCGCTCCGGCTCCGTGCGGGTCTTTAACAAAAATTTCAACGATATTCGACGTAGTTTTATTTTTAAAAATAAAAGTACACTTATTGCGGCATAACTATAATAGTTAGACATATACTGTCGTGACACTTTTTGTAAACAATGTATTCTACAAAGTCGTAGTACATTATTTTATTCTATCATCAATAGTTTTTGCAGGGCACGCGATTTAAAGAATATTTTAGGTAATTTTTTTACACCTTGGTTTACATTATTGGAGTTTTAGTAAGGATCCCAAATTTTTTTCAAAAAAGATTGTAGCCTATGTCACTCGAGAATAGTGTAGTTTCCAAACAGTGAAAGAATTTTATAAATCGGTTCAGTAGTTTCGGAGCCTATTCAATACAAACAAACAAACAAATCTTTCCTCTTTATAATATTAGTATAGAAGCATAGACAAGAGTGTCCAGTCTAGTATTGGATGTTACCTGCCGACCAGCATGTCATACGTTCAGATTTGAAAGCTCTTATACTCGTCTAATACAATATTCGAGCCTTTGATCTCAAGTCATAAGATTAGTGAGGTAATATTGTTAATGGATTCTGATATTCACCAACACTGGCTCGTTCAACCATCAATATATATATAACAGTATATAAAAACTGTAGGTTTTAAAGTAGGTATGCTAAGTATCCGAAAATTTAGTTGCACTCAAACTAAAATTGAATTTTGACGATCAATTTTATCGTGTATTCCACACGAATGAAATACAAACAGTACGTGAACTGTGTCACCGGTATGAGTAACAAAGCAGATGTAGATTCGGTTTTTTTTACCTACCTATTCGCTGGTGGCTTAATCACACGTCATTTCGGATCCTCCCGATCCACTAACGGTGCTTTCAGGCACCTCAAACACCGGTCATCGTTCTCGTCGAACCCGTCGCTTGCGACGAAGGGCTCGGCGAGTAAAATAACCCACAGACACAGCCCACTGAGTTTCTCGGCGGATCTTCTCAGTGGGTCGCGTTTCCGATCCGGTGGTAGATTCTGCGAAGCACTGCTCTTGATAGGGTTACTGTTAGCAACGTCGTCAGGTTTGAGCCCGGTGAGCTCACCTACTTGTTGGATTACGCTACCCTAGTAAGAGCCGTGCTTCGCAGAATCTAGCACCGGGTCGGAATCGCGACCCAGTGACAAGATCCGCCGAGAAACTCAGTGGGAAAAACGAGTCTGTATCACGTTAGGTGCTCACAAGACGAGGACTTTCTTATTAATACATTCAACTTACGTAGCAAGGATTTAGGTACGACTACTTTTAGAAACGCTACTAAATTTATCGATTGATATAAACATCGATTCGTCCAGTATAAACGTCTCTTTAACACTGGCGAGCTATAAAACATATTTCACGAGGTTCCTTGTGGCGCTGCGTTTTGAAACGAGTCTTATATAATAACATCGATCTTAATGCACTTACTAAAAGTTGAAAATCGTTAAGTGTTCAAATTCACGACGTATTTAAATTTGTATTTTTTTGTAGTTTTCTTTTGAATCTCGAATTGATTTTATTGCGAAATTCTGTTCATTTCATATTAATATTCATTTTATTCTTGACCTACACTATTTTATTTTTAGTTTAACTAATTTCACAGAGATCTACAGACAATCTAAAATACCTACGCTTTAATCGTTTTTGCAATCTGATGCACTAGAAAGACTTAATTCAAACGAAAAAGTGCCCGCGACTTCGCTAAAAAGAAGTTATAATAATATTGACTCATGACGACGATGAATACGTTTGTTTCTTTGTTCTTTGTCTCGGTGTTTATTGTCTATATATTGTTACTGGTGGTAGGACCTCTTGTGAGTCCGCGCGGGTAGGTACCACCACTCTGCTTATTTCTGCCGTGAAGCAGTAATGCGTTTCGGTTTGAAGGATGGGGCAGCCGTTATAACTATACTTGAGACCTTAGAACTTATATCTCAAGGTGGGTGGCGCATTTACGATGTAGATGTCTCTGGGGTCCAATAACCACAAAAACAAAAAAAAACGTATTTATTATTAAAAAAACATATACTTAAACAAAAACAGTTTTTTATTTTAATATTTTTAATGCATATTTAGGTGGACGAGCTCACAGCCCATCTTGTGTTAAGTGGTTACCGGAGCCCATAGACATCTACAACGTAAATGCCGCCACCCACCTTGAAATATGAGTTCTAAGGTCTCAGTATAGTTACAACGGCTGCCCCATCCTTTAAACCGAAACGCAAAATATCTATGACAGCCTCTGGTACCGTCTGGTGACACGGGGAATATAACACACACAGCTAAATTGGGGTCGGATGAGCGTGCGTGATTAAGTCGTCGTGGCCTAAAGGATAAGACGTCCGGTGCATTCGTATGTAGCGATGCACCGGTGTTCGAATCCCGCAGGCGGGTACCAATTTTTCATGAAATACGTACTCAACAAATGTTCACGATTGACTTCCACGATGAAGGAATAACACCGTGCAATAAAAATCAAACCCGCAAAATTATAATTTGCGTAATTACTGGTGGTAGGACCTCTTGTGAGTCCGCACGGGTAGGCACCACCGCCCCGCCTATTTCTGCCGTGAAGCAGTAATGCGTTTCGGTTTGAAGGGTGGGGCAGCCGTTGTGACTATACTGAGACCATAGAACTATATCTCAAGGTGTGTGGCGCATTTACGTTGTAGATGTCTATGGGCTCCAGTAACCACTTAACACCAGGTGGGCTGTGAGCTCGTCCACACATCTAAGCAATAAAAAAAAAAAAAAATTTGTTCCTAGTTATTTATTTATTGTTTAACACAAAATTAAAAGCAGCGTTTTGCTGTTCAAATTGGGTACAATTAAAATCAGCTGATTCGCGAGTCTGTGCCCTCGTGTGATGTTGGAGAGCTCTCTTCATTTTAAGTTACGGCTTCATCGAATATGAAATTGTTTTGAGTACATGTAAAATAATTTTTATGTATAGTACAAGATTGCTTTACATTTATAAGGTGATGCTTTAGCAGCCGTAAGTGGAATTTTTTTTAACTAAGAACTCAAGGCCCAGCTTGAGACAAGAGTTCTAAATCTCAGTTTAGAGTACAATGGCTGCCCTTCAAACTGAAATGCAATACTGCTTCATGGCAGAAATAGGCAAGGTGGTGGTACCTACCCGTGTGGACTCACAAGATGTCCTAACACCAAAATGAAGACTACAGATTCATGTTTAAATGGCACCAGGCAATTTTAGTTCAGATTATTATATTTCTGAAAAACTTGAAGAGTTTGTGGTTTAAAAAAAAATTTAAGACCAAAAACACATTTGAATGTAAAATTATAAATCTATCAAAACCCAGTATAAAAATAATATTAGGTTTATTACTGTAACATCAATTTGTAAAATAATATTTGTTTTTATATTGTGTCCATTAAATTGTTTTTTACCGGTGGTACACCAGTGGTGTTTCCAGTATGACAGAATTGGTAACATTTAAAGTAACAATAAGAAGCTTGGATATTAAGTTCATATAGTCTGTTTCATTCATCCATTTCTATATCACCATGTTTCACAGACAATTTTTCTTTTGTTTCAAGTTCGGTTGGTATATTGTTAAAGAAAAAATATTTAGAAAGAGGCAATACCACAAACTCCAAGTAATAACTCAGTAGTGTCAACTAAGGACCTAGCAAAAGGTTAGTTCCCAGAGCTCAAAAAAATGAATGCCATAATTGATCTTTAATTCTTTTTAAGATACTTCATGTTGAATTTTTACTCTTTGAAACTCAACCTCCGTATTACCAAGGATTTCTTACTCAAGAGGCCTAATCCATGAGTCAGTCGTGAACTCTTTAAAGGACATAATAAAACTATTATTGAATGAATGCAAATACAATCAACACTTATTACAAAGTAATTATCATAATAAAAGTATATAGTATGTGATTTTTTAAACTAGTCGTAATTTTGCCACAGACTTAGGTTTATCACAAATGAGAACAATAAATATATGGAATTTTAACACAAAGGAAATAGGTATATACTCTTTCATAATTAATTTTTTACATGAATATGTCAAAAATCACAGTTGATAGATTGTTTATTGGTATTTTTTGTACTAATTGCCAATTACTACATTATGTCCATGCTAAGTGATGTACCTGTTATGGATTTAGAAATTGCTGTCTTATATTCAATGAAACTAATTATAGACATCATTAAGAAACATGTGATCCTCAAACTGTTTTTAAGTTTACTCACTACAAATTATTGTTTTCCTTTTCAAGCAAACAGCCCATCTGATGCTTTGTGTTGTTTCAGAGCCACTGCCTAAATTTAAAACTTTTCACGCTTGATTATGGTATCAATCTACATCAATTGAGTTCAATTATACAGAATTCACAGTATGTAATGTAACATGATTACATTTCCATTGTCTATATACATGTCATTTTCATATTACACATTTAAAGACAGGTTAAACGGTTTCAGGAAAAAATCATATCTTTGGTTTGACGTAAAATTGTTTACTAAAGTAATAAGATTATGTTTTTCTTCAGCTCTGAATCAGAGATTTAATTAGTACGTAGTGATAATGTAAGCAACTATGGAAATAGAAATATAGATGTACTTACGCACAAAAGGAAGTGTGTTGATAAAATGTTTCGTAATCAAAAGCACACTGTTAGTATTCAATAAACTATCATTTCACAAATGTTCATTTTAAATTAACTTATTTAAATTAATTTGATTTGTATAAACAAGCCTCGTCCTCGAATCACGTGTGTAACGACAACAATAATATAGTCGTTCGCACAAAGCACAAGATGAAAATATTACATACAAACAGAAACTAAAAATACTTTATAATCCCGTCGCAAAATGTAAATTTAGAATTGCATTTGCGGAATATTACAAAAACTCGGTATTAAGAATTACAGCTTTATAACTAGCTTAACAACAAGAATAGGCTTATTGTTGATATGAAAGCCTAATTTCGATAATTAAACTACGACTGAAATGAATCACTTCACTCATTTACTCGCTTGGTGCAAAAATTTAACGAAATGTCACTTGTCAGCTGTCAAGTGTCACGTGCAATGTAATGTCAATATATTTTCGTCTAGAAACCGAAGTAAAAGCCTATTCAAATAATAGGTTGTTGCTGTTTTACAGTACTGGCCATTTGAAATATGATTTATGATTGACATTAAATTCTAAATTCAAAGAGTTTGATTTGAAAAATATTGAATTTTATTTTTTATTCGATCATTTCTTTATTGGTTAGTGTTTTGTTTTTACTGCATTTGTATCTTTTTTATCAAAATGGATTCGATAAACATATGTACGAGTGATTAGGAAATGTGAGCTCAACCGCAGTGGCAATCCCAGATAAACCATCTTGTTTGTTTTGATAACCATCCAAGTAATTAAAATAATGAATCCCTAAAAAGTGATGTACAGTGGTACACACGATCACATGGTCACTGTGTTAAACTGTCATAGTGCCGGTATAATTTCTTCACAGCTTCTTACCAAATTGCGCTAATATTACTGTGGATGCATACAGTGAGTAGCTGAACACAATGATGCAGAAACTCGCGAATTTCCGGCCATAGTTAATCGCTCGTCCTCGCTGCTCACATGAGAATCTTCGACCTCATACGGTACAACAGACGGTCTGTAAGCTACAAGACCAGATCTTACGCTAAAAGACCTCTACTTTTTCGAAAGTTTGGACAACGTCTTCTTCTTTTTCTTTCTTTCCTATCACCCTCTGCTGGGGCGTAGGGCTCGAATCAAATCCTTCCATTTACGACGTCTTGAAAGTGAATAAATTCAATACCCGAGAGACAGTTCAAAATTCCTTTGTAGAGTTTGTTGACTCCCGTATACCTGACTTTATTTTTGGTGCGGGGGTGACGGAAAACGCCTATCGAGTACTCTACGCGGAGCATTGTGGTGGAGTAGTGGCTTGCATTCGTTCAAAGTGGACGGAGCAGAGATGTGTAGTCTCTAATGCTTTTTTTTAATTTCATTTTTTATTTTATTTTTCTTACGTAGACTTAATATTTTGGTACAAATACAAAAGTTAAATTTATATTTCTTAAAGTAGAATTTATATATATTAGATATATTAGAACAAAATAGTAGTAAACATTTTCTAGAATTCGAAATGTTTTCTTTGAAAGATCCACAGATAATAATTTTTTTTTTAACATAGTAGGTATTTTGTTTTTCATAAATAGCTTTGATAGTTTGAATTTAGATTTGACTATGGTTTCGATTGAGCTCAGGAATGAATGAATGAATAAATGAATATAGACTTTATTGTATTGTGAAGAGGGGATAAATAAATATTTCCAAATAAAAAAAATATTATACATGACGGCGTTAACGATATTTATGTTATATAGCACGTGCAATAGGAGTGACTCACACAAGCCAGGTGCGCCGGCCGTGTCGTTCCACTCGTAAACAACAGCTGCAACAGAAGTGACTCATAAGCCAGCTGCGCCGGCTAGTATAAAAAGGCGGAACGTGCCTTGAAATGAACATTCGTTGGACTGCGTTTGCCTGGTGCACTTACTATATCCTTGTTACGTTGTGTGATTCAGTGACTGTTGTACGTACTGGTTAAAGTTGGACAAGTGTTAAAGTGAATTGTTAAGATAACATATTGTTGATTAAATCAGGAATCAAAAAGTGACTTCGTTTTACTTGGTGTTCAACAAGATAATATCTACCCTCAAGCTTACATCAGAAGTGAGATCAGGACTCTACTCTCACTGGCGTGACGTGTTTGAACATGTTCGAAGTACAGCAAAAAAAACATGATGCAGATCAGAATACTAGTAGTGGTACGCCACAAGAGCGTGAATGCAGCATACGTAAGTCGTGTAATAACGTCTCTGTTACCTCGATGGAAGATCTGAGCCACGAAGAAATCGTCACACCTTACGTTCTGGCTCATGTTGCCCAGTTTGACTGTCGACTTCATCACATGGCATTTACTAACGGAAATACAACACGTAACAAGCTATTGCAAGAAATTAAGGCAAGTGCAAATCTCAAGTGAGACTTCGATCGCAATAATGGATCTGTCATGACGAGTGGGTAGTTCCGACACGAATCGTTTTTAAGCCAATGACTACTGCTAGAGTTACATGGCACTAGTACAGTAAACCAGGACATGAGACTGTGAATTGTCGCTGAAATTTTAGAATCTACTCGATTCAATACCAATAACACTACACGTTCGATGACTTCGGGCTCCAGCAAGCAAGCAAACAAGAAAGCAAGCAAGTTTCCGTGGGGAAGAAAAATTGACACATCTGAAGTCGTCGTGACCTGTAAGATAAGACGTCCGGTGCGTTCGTGTCTGGCGATGCGGCGGTGTTCGGGTTCCGCTGGCGGATGCAGGTTTTTCCGGTGAAGTGCGTGCTTGTGCGTGCTTGACAAGTGTTCGCGGTTGGCTTCCTCAGTGTGGGAGTAACATCGTGTAAGAGAGGTGGAACCCGTAAAATTGTAGTTTGCGTGGTGGCTGGTAAGATTTGTTGCGGTAA
Source organism: Bombyx mandarina (assembly GCF_030267445.1). Taxonomy (NCBI): domain Eukaryota; kingdom Metazoa; phylum Arthropoda; class Insecta; order Lepidoptera; family Bombycidae; genus Bombyx; species Bombyx mandarina. Next base: position 15,496,164 of record NC_143221.1, read on the forward strand.
GAAGTTTGCATGGTGGTAAAATGTCTTGTGAGTCTGCACAGGTAGCCGGAGGTGAGACTTCCGCGGACGCGGCCCACCCAGTCCGCGAGAACCGGGCAGATCGCCTCGACGGTACGGAGGCCGGCTGACGGGTCCGCCAAACGACGAGACCACGCCTCCAGCACGGACTGCCGATATTGGAGCCCCCGCGCTCCGGCTGCACTTGCGCTAGGGCGCGCCGCCTCGTAGGAGACTGTGAGGTATCATTGAATAACTGCGATCGCGCGCTGCCGGCGTCGCAGCGCGGCGACGTTCTCGTGGGTAAGGACGTGGCACCAGACGGGTGCTCCGTATAGTGCCATCGACTGCACGGGTACCATCACCCTGCCTATTTCTGCCGTGAAGCAGTGGTGTATTTCGGTTTGAAGGGTGGGGCAGCGGTTGTAACTATACTGAGACCTTAGAACTTCTATCTCAAGGTGTGTGGTGCGTTTGCGCTGTGGATGTCTATGGGTTCCAGTAACCACTTAACACAAGGTGGGCTATGAGCTCGTCCACACATTAATACGAAGAGCATAATCAAACGAAATTAGATACGAAGTTTAAAGGGCCGTTTAAAGTAGTTGAAGTATTGGATGGTGTCGATTTAATTTTGACTCTCACACATTCGCTTAAGGCTCGAGCTACTACTTGCCTCACAAAAATACAGCCTGCAAAACCTGAACAACCTCCTCATCCGTGGGCGCCCGGCTCTCGCCTGCAAGTCAGCTGTTACGTGTGCGGTGATGCGAGTCATGTTACTTCTGGGTGTTCCATGCGCTACAAGAAGAAAAACGACACTGCTCCAGGTGCTGTGGCAGGTGCAACCAGAGACGTCAACATGTGTTCCAGAGCTTCAGTGTGTTACAGATAAGTGGTTTTGGCTTCCCCTTTATGTTCCATTCAGGGTCAGAATGTAGTCTTATAAAACAAAGTCATAGTAATTTATTCAATGGTAAGCGGTTTCATGAACAAGTCACTCTTTGATCTGAAAGTAACTTAGACCAATCATGATGGCAAGAGCACTTAGGGGATATTCAACTCTCCCTTAATAGTGCACGTTGTCGAGTAACAGGGTTTACTCCAATAGAATAGACGTTTGCCATTCAGGGTAGTTCACTTGAAATATCTAAAGTTTCAACAGAGTGATAATCCCTCTAGATTAGATCTTGATTTAGCACGGTCGAAGACCGGCGAAAACATAAAAAAAGGGCACAAACAGAAGCTTGGTTTAGTCGAGGCAAAGCTAAAGTCAAACTCTTTTCCGCTGGGGATTTTGTTTTCGTAAGTTGACCGAAAATGTAAAGGTCCCTTCAACATTACTGCAGTTTTGGAAAACGATAGGTATAAATTGAGACATGTAAATAGTTCTAATAGAGTGTACAAATTTCCCCATGAAAACTTACGTGAAATACCTCGAGGCCCGTCAGGCCTACTAGAAATTTCTGAAAATTATAGTGACGATGACGTGACGGCGTACACAGATGGGTTAATTAATCTTGTTCATGAAACTGATCTTAATGATGACGACTCTATCACTGACAATAGAAGCGACATTTGTCCGCAAATAGCGATACAGCAAACATAGTCTGTGGGTAGTGATACAATGTCTGTAAGCTCAGGCACCTCAGGTGCAGGTGTTGGAAATGTAGAAAACGATGGTCGGTCTCGCACTATTTCTGAAGAAATTCCGTATAAATGTTCTGGTTTAAGAAATGTTTTAACAAACGCTACCGTACACGCAGATTAAAAAAAAAAAAAGAAAAAAAAAAAAAGAGAATTGTATGTGGCTAGAGAGATGTTAATCCGGACTAGCAAAAAAAAAAAAGAGAAAAAAAAAAAGAAAAAAAAAAAAAAGAATTGTAAGTCATTGAAGGGTGTATCCGGTCCAATGACTTGGCTAAAGGGATGTTAATCCGGACTAGCAAAAAAAAAAAAAAGAAAAAAAAAATGTAGGTCGTTGAAGGGTGTATCCGGTCCAACGACTTGGCTAAAGGGATGTTGATCCGGACTAGCAAAGAAAAAAAAAAAAGTGTGAAGTCATTGAAGGGTCTGTCCGGTCCAATGGCTTGGCTATAGGGATTTTCATCCAGATTAGCCACAACAATTAGCTACAGGGATTGCGATTCGGTCTAGCATTATCCGGTCCAGTTCGAAAAACTGAAGGGATAACAATTCCGGTCTAAGTTAAAAGGGACATACTTACATACCTGAAGAGTTTTAAATAAACTGGCCCAGGTATGTAAGCAGTCTGAAGGTTATTTATAGCCAGAATAGGATTTTCTGAAGAATTATGCGAACCGAACCGTACTAGATTGTTAATATCATAGACCACGTTTTAAGTTGCATCCGTTAATGTCAGGATGAACGAACACGTTTGTTGTTCACAGACATACCATAAGAATGCGCGCACGAGGACGAGCGCACGTCAGTATGGCCGTGACGGCGTTAACGATATTTATGTTATATAGCACGTGCAATAGGAGTGACTCACACAAGCCAGGTGCGCCGGCCGTGTCGTTCCACTCGTAAACAACAGCTGCAACAGAAGTGACTCATAAGCCAGCTGCGCCGGCTAGTATAAAAAGGCGGAACGTGCCTTGAAATGAACATTCGTTGGACTGCGTTTGCCTGGTGCACTTACTATATCCTTGTTACGTTGTGTGATTCAGTGACTGTTGTACGTACTGGTTAAAGTTGGACAAGTGTTAAAGTGAATTGTTAAGATAACATATTGTTGATTAAATCAGGAATCAAAAAGTGACTTCGTTTTACTTGGTGTTCAACAAGATAATATCTACCCTCAAGCTTACATACATATACAAGGCGAGGTTGACTAGTTAATGGGTTTTCCTTCAGAAAACTATCTCTGACTAAACCGGTAACATCAGTTAGGATAACAGGTTGTGAACGAGGGCTCAAATTGATATTTGTATTTTAATTAAAACTGCTTTTGCGGCTTAAGCTCGCGTTTTCTATTGTCATTCCGTTATTTCTTAAACTTAACTTAGATGAAACTTAGATAAAACTTTTTTATATTTTAATTATTTCTCAGATGGGTGAACGAGCTCACGGCCCACCTGCTATTAAGTGGTTACTAGAGCCCATGGACATCGACAACGTAATGCCGCTATCTACCTTTAGATATGAATCCTAAGTCTTAGTTTTACAGTACTTCGGATCCAAACCGAACTTTAGGCTACGATATTGACGAAAATTTATTTTTATTTTTGTCTTTGTGTTTAGAGTTATTTTTAGTCACATATATTTTTTATTTGTAATAATTTATAAAATTTAAATGGTAATTTTAATGAGATTTCAATCGTTCTATGATTTTTTTAAATTTTTTTTTGTTGCATAGATGGATGGACGATCTCCCAGCCCACCTCGTGTTAGGTGGTTACCGGAGCCCATAGACATTCACAACGCAGATGCCGCCACCCACCTTGAGATACGAGTTCTAAGGTCTCAGTATAGTTACAATGGCTCCCCCAACCATTCAAACCTATACGCATTAATGCTTCACGACAGAAATAGGCAGGGTGGTAGTACCTACTCGTGCGGGCTCACAAGACGTCCTGTCACCAATGTACACGTACCTCAATGATTATATTTACATATATATGTACTGAAATAAATTTAAATTTAATTCGTTTTAAAATAGCACACTCCACGAAGAACACCGGTCGCCGCTTAACATCAAATAGGCCTAGAGCTGGGTTGTAAAATTCGTTTACGAATAAGAATAGACATAGATATGTCTAGATGGATAGCTTCTAGTTCTAAGTTCTGAAGTCGTTTGTCTTAAAGAATAAGACCCCCAGTTTATTCATGTCGAGTCACGATATCAGAGTATAAGTCCAGCTGGTACCACCATCACATCTGCCGTTGCCGCGAAGAATTCCTTAAGTAATACGGCACCAAGAAATTCTCCAGTAGCACAGCACCAAGAAGGTTCTATCACCCACAATAAAAATAAAACACAAAGTTAATACAAATAGCTTCTTCAAATTACGATAAAATTTTATTCAATGGTGAAATAAAAGTAATTTACGATTCAGATGGTTCATAAATAATACAGTTTGTTATTTCGTTCGTGACATGCTCGTAATTGCTTATGGAAATGTCTCCATTATCTTCACGAGGCCAGAGAGATTACAGCAGTTGAACGTGCGGTAGGACTTCTTGTGAGTCCGCACGGGTAGGTACCACCACCCTGCCTATTTCTGCCGTGAAGCAGTAATGCGTTTCAGTTTGAAGGGTGGGGTAGCCGTTGTAACTATACTGAGACCTTAGAACTTATATCTCAAGGCAGGTGGCGGCATTTACGTTGTAGATGTCTATGGGTTCCGGTAACCGCTTAGCACCAGGTGGACCGTAAGCTCGTCGACGTACATAAGCAACAAAAAAATATATTCTAATGCAGTATAAACTGTTTTAAATATGAATCTCTACAAATCCTCTGAGTTTCTGCCGGATCTTGTCCCGACCCGAGATTCCGATCCGGTGGTAGATTCAGCGAAGCACAGCCCTTGTAAGTAGATGTTAGTAAATTCTCTCAGACCCTGTGAGCTCAACGCCAGTCAAAAGTCGGCAAAGCCCCTCAAGGCTACTTACTGGCCGATAGATAGAGAAAAAAACAAGTTAATACAGTAAACGCTAACAATATTATCGTAAATGATGAGTAAATAATTTAATACCAAGCGATATCTACACGATTTATTTTTCTCCAATATTTTTTTTTAAGTAAATTTCAGAATTTTAAGCCAAAGTAACGAAATTATTGTAATTGCCTTCGGTTTATAATGCGTCTCGTGAATCGGACATTGCGAAGTTAATGATAATAATACAGGTTGAGCTAATGAAAGCGTGTTATTAAGTAGGATACCGACTCGCTCGGCAACTTTTCGAAAATGTATATTATTGGTATTGTATAAATAACACGAATTGTGTAAACAATAAAACGAAAGCTTGAACTAATGGACCGTAATTTGTCCTAGTTTAAATTTTATAATATGGTATTTCAAATTGAAACTTTTTTTTTAATATGGCTTGGACAAGCTCACTCACGGCTTGGTGTTAAGTGGTTACTAGAGCTCATAGTCATCAACAACGTAAATGCCGCCACTCACCTTAAGACATGAGTACTAAGGTCTCTTTTTCAGTTTTTACAGTATAACGGCAGGCCCACCCTTCTAACTGAAACGCATTACTGTTTCACGCCAGAAATAGGCAGGGTGGTGGTACCTACCCGAGCGGACTCAAGACGCCTTACCACCAGTAATTAGGCAAATTACCATATTTGCGAGTTTCATTTTTATTATACGATTAAAGAGCTTAGGTAGGAATTAAATAATACGTCACTTTACCCTAACTTGTATTCATTGCCACCACTTTTCACTTACGGAGTAATTTACAGTGATCGTGTTTACACTTTCAACCCTCTGCCGAGAATGAATGCTTTTTTTTGAAGTTAAACTTCTTTAGGGAGGATGTTGAGGATGTTGGTTAATCGACTTTTTCAAATTGATTAAAATTTAAATAAAAAAAAAGAAATAAATTTAATAAAAATAAAGTATAACTTCTTACGCGCGTACATAAGTACACGCACCCTTTTTTTATGATTGAAGGACTACCGGTGGCCCGGAGGCCTTTCCAGTTTCACCAGGACAGGTGGGCGAGGGAATGAATGCTACCCCGATGCGCTCGAATATATTGCCTGATCGTCCCACCACAACGGAATGGTGCTGGTGGTGCGATCGACAACATCACTAGATGGGTGGCGCCAACCGAATCAATTGAATAGTTATTTAAAATTATTATTAAAATAAATTCATTTAATTATATTTGAGGTACTATTATCTATTTCAAGGAATAATTAGATTAGTTTTACACATATGCGCTATTTAGTCAAATACTTTACATATTATAATACAATCGACCACGTCATCGGATATGCCTAGCAACTAAGTCTACACGACAGCAGAATTTATTATAATTTATGTAATATCCTCGGAACTTGTATTATGTACTTGTATGTACTGTAACACGATGGTATTCTTTAACCGTATGACTTCATTGGTAAACATTTGCTTAGTTCCTATTTCATTAGAAAAATAATAGTACTTGCACAGTTGCATCGCTCGATATGAATACACCGGGCGTCTTATTTACCCTTTAGGCCACAACGATTTCAAAACTAAAATTAATTTAAAAAAAATGAAAGTATTTTCTTATGACGTTGGCACGTTCAACTATCGTCAGTAAACCGACTTTACAGACAACCGATTTTTTTTTCTGGTCAGGAGGAAATCGCCGAACTTCCGCCCTCCATTAGAGATGGCGGGCGGCGCATATCGGTGTCGAACCGACTAAAACCCTCCTGTCGCTCAACAACCCACCTTCGAACCTCACATGAGACAGAACTCATGAAGAGGCAAAGGGGGAAAAGTGAAGCGTTTAGTGCCCGAACACATATTATTATCCATCACCCTCCCCCTCAAATAAAGAACGCAATACCGCAACCCACCGTGAGAGATGAGTTCTAATTCTCAATTTTATAGCACAACAGCTGCCCCACCCTCGAAACCGATATACATTAGTATTTCACAGCCCAAATAGGTAGGGCGGTGGTAGATACCACTCGCACGGGGCTCACAAGACGCCCAACCACCAGTAATTACGCAAATTTTATGGAGTGAAAGATTTCCCGAGTTATGACATGTTTTTTTCAAACGAGGCTGGAGAAGAGTCTTCTGTACCCTTCATGGGCGAGACTGTTCTTCTAGAATGTCGATAAGCGTGGTTAGCGTCCACCCACCATCAAGCTTACCGTAGGATTACTTGTTAAAAAAACATACTTATTCGTAAAGGTTGCTTTTTTTTGTTTTTTTTTTATTGCCCTATAGGCAGACGAGCATACGGCCCACCTGATAGTGAGTGGTTACCGTCGCTCATGGACGTCAGCAATGCCAGGGGCAGAGCCAAGCCGCTGCCTACTGTCTAACACTCTTTACAAGGCTCGATTGAAGAAAAAAAAAACAACCATATAATACCGGTTTATAATTACTTAATCAGCTGATGCTAGATCAATGAGATCGCTTCGGTATCTTGTTCCAAAAACGACTGCTGATGTAGAAAAGTTCATTGTCCTTTTAACCTATTTGCTACGTTCGTATTGGTATTTACATATCTTTGTATTACTATTTAAGTTGAATACTTAACTCCGTTTTAATACGATCGATTATTCTCTGTCTTATTCCTTATTGGCCGTAGGCCACGTGAAAATTAAAGTCGATTATGAAAGGTAATTGACACCAATAAATGCGATATTGAATTGTTACCTCATACTAACGAAAAAGGGAAACGATTCAATCTGTGAAAGTGTTTGTACTCAGCTCCGAAATTTTGTTTCCATACGCGACTCGCTTTCAAACAATCCGACTTTGATTATACATGTAGACACGAAATTTTGCTCATTGCGTTTCTCGCTGGATCTTCTCAGTGGGTCGCGATTCCGATCCGGTGGTAGTTTTTTTTTTATTGCCCCTGTAGGCAGACGAGCATACGGCCCACCTGATGGTGAGTGACTACCGTCGCCCATGGACTTCAGCAATGCCAGGGGCAGAGCCAAGCCGCTGCCTACCGTTAAAGCGATTCTGCGAAGCACCGCTCTTGCTATGGCTAATGTTAGCAAATTCTCTCAGGTTGAGCTGCGAGCTTACCTACCTGTCCGGATCTAGCTGAAATAGCCTCACAAGCTACCAGCGAATAGGTAGGAAAAAAGATCGAAAATATTATTTAAGCATGAAATAATGTATCGATGATTCGTGCTTGCGCTTGTTTGATATTCAATCCAACGTGCACATCTATACTAATATATAAATATAAAATGGTTTTTACGGATGTTCCGTTATAACTACTGAGCCATGCATCCGATTGACTTGAAACTTAGTATCCATGTAGAAAATACTTAATGGATAGGCTAATCTTTATATGAGTGTTGGACTCCCTAATAATAATGACATTAAATAATAATGTTAATTTTAAAAGCCCAGCGTAGCGAGCGAGTACGGCTAGTTATCATATACTATATATAAATAAAGTACTTTTAATTCCTTGATTGCACACTTACCTAATATAAATCAACTAGAATCGCGTCGAAGCTAATACAATATGTTATTATATTTTCATTGATTTTGATGTTCTTTATGATTGCACGCGGCAGTAAATCTGTAATTTCAAGATAAGCGTCTGCGTTCACCTAAAACTCTCAGCGTTTGATGGCGAAAATGACATTCGCGATTCAGGGAAATCGTTCCCTCTGAAATGGGGAGTACTCTGAGGGATTGTTCGAGATGATACCGGCATCTCGTTTTTACCATCGCACCGCCCGCCACCGGAGTAGAGTTCATCCGTACTACCTGGAGCCGCTGCGGTCATCCACAGTGCGTTTCCAGAGGTATTTTTTGCCACGTACCATCCGGCTATGGAATGAGCTCCCCTCCACGGTGTTTCCCGAGCGCTATGACATGTCCTTCTTCAAACGAGGCTTGTGGAGAGTATTAAACAGTAGGCAGCGGTTTGGCTCTGCCCCTGGCATTGCTGAAGTCCATGGGCGACGGTAACCACTCGCCATCAGGTGGGCCGTATGCTCGTCTGCCTACAAGGGCAAAAAAAAAGTTTTCACTAGCATTACGTCGCCCAGTGGGACAGTTTAAGAAATAAGTGTTAGGCGTTTTCGTTATAATCGTTTTACCATTGTAACCCATCGTCACAGCGGACGTGACCTTAATTCACTGTAATTATCTCTAATCAAAATGTTCCTCGTGCATTTCCAGAGAACATTGCATTATATTCCTTTATCGTATCATATTCCAGTTCAGTATTTTCATTATATTCCTTTTTCACATAATATACTATCATTTTCAAAGAAGCCTTAATTGGGATTATTAACTGCAGTGACGATTTTGTACTTTTAAGCGACCTATGAACAGATGGGTCACAGGATAGTGCGCATAAGAATTAAGTCGTCGTGGCCTAAAGGATACGACGCCCGGTGCATTCGTATTGAGCAAGATGATTGTGTCCGTGTTCGAATCCCGGAGGAAAGTACCAATTTTTTTTCTAATCAAATAGAGTACATTCACGAATTACGGTGAAAAATAACATCGCATAGTAATATTGAAACTAGCAGATATTATAATTTGCATTACTATTATTATGCTATGCGTTATTATATTGGTGTTATTACCGTTATACCGGGCCTATTTCTGCCGTGAAACAGTAATGCGTTGTACTATAAAACTGAGACTTAGAGCTCATGTTTCAAGATAGGCCGCGGTATTACCGTGTTGATGTCCATGGGCTCAGGTAACCACTTAACCCCAGTCGGGTCGTGAGCTCATATACAAGTGTTAAAGTAATACATTTCAAAACGTACTTGGTTGTAATAATCCTCGATTATCATAATCTATCTTGATCCTAAAATAATTCAAAATAAGCGATTAGTAAAATTTTCACGTGCCCCTGACATTGTATTATTTATGTTCGTGAACAAAATGAAAATGAGTACTTCGAACTTCAATCTTATTGGTCTAACAAGCGCCGATACTACCGCACTGCGCTCTCCGTTTCCCGACTTTGGTGTTTGGGAAAACAAAAGCTGCCAGCCATGTGATAGTAGTCGTTGGTATAAACTTAGACTTTAATCTGTTTTTCATAAGGTGTATTTTGATGTGTTACAACAATTATACTGCAGAGTCATTCATGTATATTTTGTTCGTGCTTCGGTCTCGTCGCTGGCCGCCAGTACACGCAGCGTATGTCTGCAGGTTGGTAACGCATCAAGCAGACGCGCGCACGAACCGGTTTTAAATAAATTGCGAATCGCGAAAGGTATTTAACGCTTTCTTAAAATAAATAATACACAGTTCGATAAATAATTTTTTTACCGTTTATGTGTTATTTTAATCGTTAACACAATATATGTTTTGGTGAATTAAAAAAAATTCAATCTATAACTGAATTAAATAAAAGTGTTTGCGCGCGTGCAAATCGGAATGGTAAGTTGGCGCTTGTTCTGGTTTGTTTTTAGTTTAAGGCGTAAGCAAAATTTAATGGCTTGTTTCAGCGATATTTGCAGTGATTAATCTGTGTCACCTAAAAAAAAGTATGATTTTGAACATGAAGAAGAAGATTTGTTTAGTTTCCGCGAGTCATTGACCTCATTAAAGCTACTTTTACGGTTTAACTTCGCGGTTTTTACGGTCATTATGTAACTTTTCGAAACGTAAAAGCAGTTTTAATTTTGAAGAAGTATGATGACAATACTTTTGGAAACCCTATCATAGCTTTCGTGGCGGGAGCGCCTATTGAGGTTGAGTGCCTTTTCAAATTTTGTACGCTTTACAATGCGGTTCACGAAATATAAAATTAGTATTTAGTTTGTGGCCATTTCAGCTGCAGTAGCGGTTTTCTAACGACCTGGAAACATAAATAAATTTTAAATAATAATAATAATAATAAATTTTTACTAACAATCACGCCACGTTAACAGGTCCCGTGATAAGTTCGTAAAGAACTTGTGTTACAGGTACCAGATAACGGAAATATGTAAATGTAAGATTTTTATTATACACATACATATATTTAATATACATCCATAACCCTGGAAGACATTTATATTTATCATACAAATATCTTTCCTTGGCGGGATTTGAACCCGCGACCCCCTTGTGTAGTGACCATGTCACTTACCACTACACCAGAGGGCCGTTTCCATACATTACTTCCATTAATGTCCATACATTACTTCATTAAATGATCCATATGTACATGTTCATAATAAGCCGAATGTATTTGCAAGTGTTAAAACATATGCGAAAGAAAAAACAAACTTATGGTGGGAAAAATAATACCATAGTCGCAATTTAAAGCCACAGCTGTTATTTGAGTGCGCCACGCATGTGTATTCAAAGTATTAACTTTAAAGTTGTCACAGTCAATTGTAGTTATCACAATTTAATTTATTGTCGTCGAAAACAGACTTCGGGGTAGCTCAACGTTGTCATATTTGATTTCCGTCACATGTTTCTTTTGGCTTTAGCTGGCTTTGGCCAACGAGAATACGGCTTGCCTAATTGGTAGATCGTCATAGTCACTTATGGACGTAGCAATATCAGAAACTCCTCGCTCAGTGAATCTAGCATGACCCCTCGAGGTCACTAGAATAGGAAAAAAAAGAAAATGAAATAATCAGGAACACAGCTAAGCCGTCGCCTACCGACCAGCTAACCTTGATTGAAGAAGAAAATTCCTGGAGTTCAGTATAGCACCGATATTGCCAAAGATACAACCACACAGCTGTTTACATAAAGCAAATTTGTTTCATCAGCTTACAAAAACGTTCAAACAGATAAAAAAATGTTAAAATTATGATAGTATCTTTTTGAACTGGAATTTATTTCAGGTCATTCTCATCACTGATAAGGAAATGTATCCATAGGTTGTATTCATAGTTTATTTTTTATCAATTTTCGTAATCGTAAATTGATAAGCACATTTATCTTTTAAGTAGTTGATAAAAAAAATTGTTCAAAAACAATATTAATTCCATGCTGTATTGTTTGTTTGGCGTTGGCGTCAGACGGGCATTCGTCTCACTGGTGGTAGGACCTCTTGGGAGTCCGCACGGGTAGGTACCACCACCCCGCCTATTTCCGCCGTGAAGCAGTAATGCGTTTCGGTTCGAAGGGTGGGGCAGCCGTTGTAACTATACTGAGACTACTGTACTGAGACCTTAGAACTTATATCTCGAGGTGGGTGGCGCATTTACGTTGTAGATGTCTATGGGCTCCAGTAACCACTTAACACCAGGTGGGCTGTGAGCTCGTCCATCCAACTAAGCAATAAAAAAAAAAAAAAAAATCGTTTAACTTGATCTTAAGTGGTCGAAAACAAGTCAAGATTCTGTGCTACCAACTACTATTTAGTCAGTCCAAGCTTTAATAGGCGGTGGCTTGACTGTGTCCCTGACATTGATAATGTCTATCCAGTAGCCACTCGGCATTAGGGGGGTCGTATGCTGCTCTGCCTTAAAAAAAACTTTATAAAATACTTCATCGGCGGTCTTCTATTTGAATAACCCAGCATAATTTTTGCACTGGGTAGAAGGAGATTACTAGTAACATGTTTTGTTTTATTGCTACTTATCTTTGTCTTGATACTGACCAGTGAATAAAGTCACGGGCTAAAAGTAGTGCACGTAACAATAAGTTTTTAATTGTAGACGTGTGCTCATGAGCGCTCACGGTTAACTATTAGTAATTTAGTATAGACAGCGTTAACGACAAGGATGATGCATACGTTTTATCCTTTTATCTTTTTCCGGTAATTTATTTATTTATTTAAGTAATTGATTTAAATAATTTATTTTAATCGTAGGACATCACAGATATTTGACAAATAAGACTGATAGCAAGCCGAACTAGAATTATAATACAATTAAAAATATATCTGATCTCGCTGAGATGTTAGGCTTAGAGTAATAAAAATATTGTATTGACAATGGTACTTGATGCGTAAGCATATTTTGAAGTTAATCGGACATTGATTGGTGGAAATTAAGTTTATTTCTCTTATTTATTATTACGCTTGTCCGCTTAAGATGAGCATACGGCCCACCTGATGGTGAGATGTCACCGTCGCTCATGGATAGCTTGGCAATACTAAGAGCACAACCAGCCACTGTCCACTTACTACGAGGTTGAAACGTTCCGTTTACACATAAAACAGTTCGACAATACAGTCGAGATTGCTTTAAATAAATAAATAATAAATAAATATTTACTAACAATCACGCCACGTTAACTGGTCCCGTGATAAGTTCGTAAAGAACTTGTGTTACAGGTACCAGATAACGGAAATAAATGTAAGATTTTTTATTATACATATACATATATTTTTTTAATAAACATCCATAACCCTGGAAAAGACATTTATATTTACCATACAAATATCTTCCCTTGGCGGGATTCGAACCCGCGACCCCCTTGTGTAGTGACCATGTCACTTACCACTACACCAGACGTCCGTAAAGTTATTTTTAAAAAAGAAAATCCTTTGCTTTTCAAATCAAATTACTTATTCAAAGAAACAAAAAAAAAACGTACACAATACCGGATATCCGAAAACCTCTATCGATCATTTTCCTTGTAGGTATTGACGACCTCATTCTTTGAAACTCATCTTCTCGAAATCTCATAGAAACTCACCTCTGTGCTTTGCTAACGCGGGTATTTCCTCATGTTTTGTATTTAATTGACGCTAAATTATCAGTAATGAATACTTAATGCTCGTGGTCTTAAAAAAACTGAATAAGATTTACCCAGTGTTTGTGTGCGCAAAAAAATTTGAATCGCAGATCCTAGTAATCGAACGAAAAAACTGTTTCGTTTCATAAATAATACAATTTTAGTACATATGTGCGTATTAAAAACACTAATATGCGTAGCTAAGTGTTAGGATTGATGCGATCTCTGAAGCCTAGAATAGAAGTCGTCGTGGCCTAAAGGATAAGACGTCTGGTGCATTCGTGTATAGCGATGCAACGGTGTTCGAATCCCGCAGGCGGGTACCAATTTTTCTAATGAAATACGTACTTAACAATTGTTCACGATTGACTTCCACGGTGAAGGAATAACATCGTGTAATAAAAATGAAACCCGCAAAATTATAATTTGCGTAATTACTGGTGGTAGGACCTCTTGTGAGTCCGCACGGGTAGGTACCACCACCCTGTCTATTTCTGCCGTGAAGCAGTAATGCGTTTCGGTTTGAAGGATGGGGCAGTCGTTGTACTACATATACTGAGACCTTAGAACTTATACCTCAAGGTGGGTGGCGCATTTACGTTGTAGATGTCTATGGGCTCCAGTAACCACTTAACGCCAGGTGGGCTGTGAACTCGTCCACCCACCTAAGCTATAAAAAAAAAAAAGAAAAAAGCTAAATGTTAGGGCTGATGTCATCTCTGAGGTCTATTAGGACATGAAACCAATTTTAAATCTTAATTCAATGTTCTTTCACGAGCACGCATGAGTAGACATCACCAGCCAGCTTATTTTTATCCCGCAGAAAGCTTACAATCCGATTCCAAGGGCGGAATGGCCATCATGCAATACAATTAAGACATCGTCAGCAGATCGAGAAAGCGGCAATTAGTATCGTTCATATTTTACTTTTAGAATTTTTACTCATCGCAAGAGTTATCCAGGAACGAATTGAAATGCTCTGTCATCATGAATCTCTCAATACTTTTGTTGTTTTGTTGTGGTCTAAGCTAGACGTGGTTGATATTCACCGGCCACAAAAGCAGACTGCATCCGAAGAATAACTTAAAGACGTCAAATACCCACATCATCACTACATAGTATAAAACAAAGACGCTTTCTCTGTCCCTATATCCCTATATATATACAGCGACATGTATGCTTAAATCTTTAAACTACGCAACGGATTTTGATGCGTTTTTTTTTAAATAGATAGAGTTATTGAAGACTAGCGACCCGCCCAACATTAAAATACACATGAAACAAAAAAATAAAATAAAAAAAAGTAGCCTATGTTCATCAGGGACAATGTCGGCTTCTAATGGAAAAAGAATTTTTCAAATCGGTCCAGTTGTTTCGGAGCCTATTCGAAACAAACAAACAAACAAATCTTTCCTCTTTATAATATTAGTATAGATATAGAAGAAGGTTTATATGTATAATAACATCCATTAAATAGTGGAGAGAAATAAATAGTAAATTACAGTTTCCGAAGCGAAGCGAGGGCGGGTCGCTAGTATGGAATAAAATTGTCAGTTGTGCGTTGATGTAACATATTATGCTGTTAGGTCAAGCAACGATATTTACATTTTGCTGGAAATTATGTGGGCGGCTTTATTCATGTTATGTCTGGTCGTCTGCTGTCTAGCCTAAAAATAAAATCTTAAGCTTAACAAAATAGAAAATTGTGTGGGCGATGTTCCTGATGTTAGTGGATTTAACGTTGATGAATGCAGTAATAAGATACGGGTGTGCCAGGTGTT
The DNA here is from genome assembly GCF_030267445.1 of Bombyx mandarina. Lineage (NCBI taxonomy): Eukaryota > Metazoa > Arthropoda > Insecta > Lepidoptera > Bombycidae > Bombyx > Bombyx mandarina. The sequence continues at coordinate 15,511,276 of NC_143221.1, forward strand.
AATAACCCCCATATTATAACCATACCCCACATAGTTGTTACTGATGGCGTCAACGCAGCGTTAATTCGCTTTTTTTCCTTCCTGTTCTAGTGACCTCGAGGGGTCATACTATATTCACCGGGCGAGTAGGTGAGCTCACGGGGCTCTAACCTGTGGATGTTCATTCGCTCAATTCAAAAGCAATGTATTGAAATTTATGATGTGTTTAAGACGATTCCTATAAAAGCGCATAAGTTTTCGTACCACGCCATTCCTTTCAACCAATGATTGCATTTCATATGTGTATACTTCACATGTAAAGTTATTTATTTAAATATTTGATGTATTTGACACAATTACCATAAAAGCGCATACTTTTTTGTACCATGTCATTCCTTTCAACCAATGATTGCATTTCATTTCACATGTAAAGTAATTTATTGAAATATTGGATGTGTTTGACACAATTACCATATAAGCGCATACTTTTTTGTACCATGTCATTCCTTTCAACCAATGATTGCTTTTCATTTCACATGTAAAGTAATTTATTGAAATATTGGATGTGTTTGACACAATTACCATAAAAGCGCATACTTTTTTGTACCATGCCATTACTTTTAACCAATGATTGCACATCATATATGTATACTTCACATGTATGGCGAACTTATAGGCCGAGTGTATTGGTTCATAATAATAATACCTCTGTTTGCATCAAGATTTTTAATCGTGTTATCGCGTTACCACGGCAACGACATGTCCTTGACATTTCAAAAGCGATACAAATCTAATTATTAGCGCTTACCATACTCTAAAGCCGTGTAAAATTACAAAAGCATAATTCTATATGTATTCCAATAAATCTTAGCTATCCTAATTTCATAAATGTGAAAAATTGTATGTTCATCGTAGCTCAATCTTCCAAAAATGACAAGATTTAGTTGAAATGGACAAAATAGTCTATGTTCCAAATGAGCACATACATCCTTTTTAGGACCCTTTTACCCTGGTAAATAGCATGACCCGGGAAATGTCGGGTGTATCTGCTATCATAATGTTAAAGTGTATTTTCCGGTTTGTGAGTGGACCTACAAATCGATTGGTGGCTTTTGAACCAGAGAATGACATAAGCAACTCATATCCCGAGAAAAGACGAGTTTCATTCTTTCTGATTTTTAATGTATATTGAAATAACGTAATTTCAACGGTGGGTACTTTTTCTTCGGGCTGTGGTCCGAACATCCTATGAGGTTAGAGCCCCGGGGGTATGTGGGACTCGACAACCGGAGATCGGGTACTGCCTTTGATTGCCTAGAAGATTGCACAAAGTGGGAATGAGTTGCCCGCTCCGGGCATTTCAATATTGTAATAATTGTTATGTTATTATACTCATGTAAAAATGAATATTTAAAAAAATCTAATATTAAAAAAAATATCTAATATTTAAAAAAAAAAAACATGCCCGCTGAGTTTCTTGCCAATTCTTCTCAGGACGGAGGCTAGTTCTTGTGAATTGGCGGTAGTTCTTTTGACGTTCAACAAGTATGTACTTTCATTTATGTTGAATAAATTTTTTTTTGATTTGATTTGATTTGATTCGAATTTAGCTAAATATAAGTAAACGGTCATACATTACTTTTTCCAAATTCATGCACAATTAAAATGTAGCTAAATATATTAGTAACCTTTCACACATGATTATTCCAAAATCTGTGCACAGTTTGGGGGGGTGCTTCCATCTTCGATGATATTAGGTTATATATTTTGTACTTTGCGTACCGTCATAACATTTAACTAAACTATTGTTGATATTAAGGGCTGTATCAACGAGCTTACATGACTTTTTACTCGGTTACCTGCTCGCCGGGGCCCATAAAAATCACGACGTGATTGTCGCCATGCGACATAATGTTTATCTCATAAGTTTATTGCGCAACAAATTATCCCTTCTTCCCGGAAGGAATGCCTGCTTGAGCTCCCCTCTAGTATGTGAGCGCCATAACATGTTCTTCTTCAAACGAGGCTTATGAAGAGTTAAGTACTTATCCGTTGGCAGCGTCTTGGCTCTGTCCCTGGCATTTCTGAGGTACATGAGCGACGGTAATCACTCACCATCAGGTGGGCCGTATGATCGTCTGCCTGCAAGGGCAATAAAAAAATATTCCCGGTCGAAATAGACAAGTTCTCTCACAGCTCCCAATACCTTCCAATAAGGTTTGATTATTTTTAACTTGACGTCTAATCCTAAGTCGTCAAATATTGAGTGTATAAATCTATGCTTGACGTTATCTATACTAATACTAATATACTAATACTAATACTAATAATATTATAAAGAGGAAAGATTTGTTTGTTTGTTTGTTTCTAATAGGCTCCGAAACTACTGGACCGATTTGAAAAATTCTTTTTCCATTAGAAGCCGACATTGTCCCTGATGAACATAGGATACTTTTTTTTTTTTTTTGGTTTCATGTGTGTTTTAATGTTTCCGAAGCGAAGCGAGGGCGGGTCGCTAGTTCCTTGATATTTTGAAGTCGTTCGTGATCCGAGTTTCAGCCCACTGAGTTTCTCGGCGGATCTTCTCAGTGGGTCGCGTTTCCGATCCGGTGGTAGATTCTGCGAAGCACTGCTCTTGCTAGGGCCGGTGTTAGCAACACTCCGGTTTGAGCCCCGTGAGCTCACCTACACGTTAGGGTGAAGCTGAAATAACCTCTCAAGGCTATCAGCATAGGTAGGAAAAAAATAAGATCCAAGTTAGTTAACGTATTTTCCTAAAGGATGATCTTCGTGTATGATTTGACCGCCGGCATCATGGCATCGCTTCTTACAAAAAATGCGCCGTATATCCGTTATGCTTAATATATCTTCGGTTAATTACGTTTTCAAAGAATTTAAATGTTTTTACGGATATATTTTTTTATGTTTCCGTATTCACAACAAGGTATTCATTTTTAATCATAAAATCTTTGTATCGAATTTTGCTTGTTTCTCGTCTTTTTTATTTACTGCATCAGTTAGGTGAATAAGCCGACCGTCGACTTGTTTTTATAATAATTACTAGAGCTTAAAGATATTACAACTTAAATCCCATTCTGAGACTAAGGTAGAATGAAGTGGATGAAGATTTTCTCTATATATCTATTGAAGTATAGTAGTATACCGCGTACTTCCACTGATCCAGAAAGCAATAATCAACCCAATCACCATAGCTTAGATTGCAAAATATATTTTCAACCAATGGAACTATAATGATCACTTAATGATTTTTTATACAACAGATATCTTATCTTCATAGTAACTGACTCTTCAAATCTGATCGCGCCATACCTATATGTTGACACATGTTGACAAGTAGCATTAATGAAAAGTACAAAAGATGGGATAAGCGCGTGAGTAAAAAAGATAGCTATAATTGGAACGATTTAACTTGTAATATTATTATTGCATTTGTTTAGACGCGACTAAAGACGAAACGTCCCAATTGGCCTGTTTTCGAGTCTTCACTTGACGTGCGCTTGAAACATATCTGCTTCTTTTTACATATAAAATATCATTGTGATCACTGCTATTTTTCAATCGTGGCTTTAACAAATAAACCGTCAATATTAGCGGATCGTAATTAGCATAATCTTTTGTAAGTGGATTTCGGAAATATGTTTTCAACTATAATTTTTTTTGTGTTTATCACGTAATGGATGTAAATCGTACAACGACTGATTTTAACTGAAGATTTATATGTGTTTATCGTTTGAAGGTTTTTTACATTATTTATCATTGTCAAAAGTATGTGTAAAGAAAAACCTCATTGTCTAAAAATCTCATAGACCTTTAAAGTAGGAAGGCGACATATAGTTCTATACGTACAATTGCTTAAATAAATAGCATCCATTTTGAAGGCACACACATAAACATATATCTATCTCGTTCTTACTCAGCACTGTAACTCGCAGGAAAACAATATAACAGTATTTCAGTGCGTACACAAAATGAAACGTGAATATACGTAAAAACCTAATGAGGCCGAAAATCATAGACCTATGTAGTAGTTAGTAACTTCATAGTTTCCTAAAAAGATATTTTCTTAAATTTCATTAAGTGAAGTTGACATTCAGTAAAAAGAAAGTTCAGTTGGTTTAAATATCTATATATTAATACGTGAAGCAAAAACTTTGTACCCCTTTTTACGAAGATTGCGCGGACGGAGTAGTATGAAATTTCTCACACTTATAGAGAACATAGAGAAGAAGTGCAGAACTCTAATTTTTTTTTTAAATTGTGCATTAAGAATACATTAAATCAATAAAGAAAACATTACACACACTACCATATATTTGAGACAACACATACGTATAAATATGCTCTTAGTGTATTGTCAATTGTGAAACTTTTGTTATTCTTTAGTCTGTGGTCAAATTGAGAATAGATTAATATTGTTTGTCTTTAATATTATTTATTTATAGTGTAGTTTTGGCGAAATCTGTATTATTATAGAAGTATAATAGTGCTTGAAAATATAACCATAATAATGTTTAAACTTTTAATTTCAATTAATTATAGTCGAATTTCGACTACTGCGGGGCCACTACTTAATTTTATTAGATTAAAGGCTTTAAGTGTTGTTTATTATTATACATATACCGAACAGAAAACCCAATTAAGCCTTTTATTGTTTATTGATTTTGAAGCACCCAATATCATTATACCTATATGTAACTGGTAAGAAAGACTCTAGGCACAGTCGTGTAGTTTTATCGGATGTTTTATTAGATCTTTTTTTGTTTTTGGCAATGATGAGCGACACGCCAACGATATATCCAGTTTCACACTAGAACCTCATCTCAGCCTCATTATCCTCCTGCCCTTCTCCCAGTCACCTGGGGTCTGCGCTACATGTTTTCTCTTTCCATACTCCTCTATCATATACCATTTCTTCGCTCACTCCCCTCTTACCCATATCGTCTTTCACGCTATCCATCCATTACTTCTTAGGTCTACCTCTTCCTCTATATCCTAATCCTCATTCATATTTAACGCTCTCTTTACTTCACTCCCACCTTATTGATAGTCTAAAACACATATTTATTATTTATACGAATTTTAGTACTTTGACTGCTACTGGGATAATTAATTATGTCGATTTCTATTACTAAAGCGCCGGAAAATCTAGTATACTCTGGGTATGACGAATCTAAAGATATAGAGAACGAATCTATTTCTAAGAGGCCTAAAAGATTAAAACATACATTAACAAACAAAGGAAGGCAACGTTAGACAAACCAAGCGCTTAGTGACAAAACTCTTTATAATTACTTCAGTGCGCCGCGTAGGGCACCGGTGACCTACACGGTAGTGAAAGGGTTAAAGTACTAGAGGTTAGTTGTGCTGTGGCGTTGGTATAATTAACGCGTGAGCAGCGGTGAGTATCGTTCGGTGGGCTGTCGATCCGTTTACCTCCGACAGGAATAACAAAACTAAAATATTTTCTTCACAGAAATATGGACGGTAGTCGGCACAATATTCAAATGTCAATACAAAACAGCTCAGTCACCAGTGACCAAGAAAACTGCAGTGTTCCGAACGTCAGAAATGTGTAATATTAGGTATAAAGACAGTAGTAACACGGGCGTGCTTAAACCGTAAAATTAGTTTTAATTATGTTATATTTTTTAAGGGGTTTTATGACCTGGTAACTAAGACCTTTAAGGTCATGACGTCTTATTTTAATTGATATTCCTATTTTTATGAAAAATGATAATATGAAGTGAAATGAAATGAAATGAAGATGATTAATTTGAGACCATAATCAACTGAGATGAAATTAAATTAAATTTAATGGGATGAGGTGATATGGGATGACATAATATATAATCTCAGTAACATCAAAGGTGATCATTTGCTGAGGTTTTTTTAGTGGACTTTTTGGAGGATCCCGAGAAGTTACATCCAGCGGCTTTGTTTCATTTTCCCACATTTGTGCACTTTCACAGATATTAAACAGTTAATAAACCACCGTTATTACACATTTAAATCTGAAGAAACACTAAATAGATAAATTAAAACAAATCACACAATTTCACTCCTCGCATTCCCGCCAAAAAGTCATCTATACTAATCTATACTAATATATTAATCTACAGTGGTTTTTACGGATGTCCCGTTATAACTACTGAACCATGCATCCGATTGACTTGAAACTTGGTATCCATGTAGAAAATACATGTACTTAATGGATAGGCTAATTAATATTTATATAAGTGTTGGACTCCCTACACCAGTTGCGGGGGCGTTAATTATGAGAATCTTTGTGGGGGTGACAAATAATAATGTTAATTTTAAATGCCCAGCGAAGCGGTCGGACGGACAGCTAGTATAATAGCCGGCAAACTTCTTGAGCATTTGTCGACGTAGTGGGGGTAAGTTTGCGCATGGTACACTCACGTGCAAAAACATTATTTACTCTGCGTTATAATGCAATTAAATTATTAAAATCAACATATGTATTTATTTATATATTTATTAGAACATCAACAAAAAATATAGGTTAATAATTTTAATAATTGAATCTTGGGGTAAAATAGATATTCCTTCTATTAAGTAAAAACTAGAGCTGTTGCCAGGTCTTGGTTCAGTTGAAGCGAAGCTGGTATTTGTAATTTTTTTTTCGTTATCATAATCTTGACCATCATCATCGTCACTGTTTTCATCACCAGAGTAGCTATCATCGTGATGAGTCGACATAGTGCTCATCGGTGTAGTTTATAACTCGGTCGGTTCGGTCTTCTTTTTTGTCTATAATTAATTATTTTTTGAAGATATTCGATTCGTAGTAATTGAATGTAACTTTTTTCAATTACCAGCTTCCGATTATTTTCTGTTTTTTTTTCATCTGAAGCCTAGCTCTTTCATAATTCGTCGTAACTTCATTTCGAGCCATTAAAATTTATATCTTCTTTAAATTTTTCGAAGCCTTTCTACGGTACGGAGTTTCGCTGCTTGTTATGAATACATATTTTTATTACAGATTGAATGAAACTATCAATTCCGGTAACTTTCTTCTTCCCTGATCTTTTCTTACCCGGAGTACGAAACACGGCGAGCAAGCCAGAGCCTTTAGCTTCGTTAATATTGCACCTAACAGTACTCACTGATGTTTTTGTTGCTTCCGAAGTCTGTTTTACTTTTTCCATATCATTCTTTCCCTGTTTTATAATGAAGCAATATACGTCGTACACAATTTTTCTACCCTTTCTTTTGAATACTACACCAGTTTGTCACTGCATAGTGTATTTTTTATAAAAAATCAACAAACACTCGACAAATAGCAATGGCAACAAAGTCAACAAGCAATTATAACAAATAACTTAACTATTAATAACGATAGACTTTTCACTATACGCAAGCGTACTTTTGGGAGCAAGCGGAACTAGGGCGCGGTGCGGGACGCAAGGCTCGACTGATCTACCAATAACGCGCTCGATACGATTTCCCCTGCCGTCGCGCCTCACCCTCACCACCAAAGTGATCTAAAATTCGGTTCTGCGCAGTCAAGGTCATTTGCTCAAGAAGTTTGCCGGTTACTATACCTATAGTTATACGATTCGTAAAAATCGATGAAAATAACACAACCGTATTGCTTATTTTTAACCAAGTTTTTACGCTTGCTGCAATTTATTCGATGTCTCGTTGTGAATATTAATAGCGCGGCGCCTTGGATCTTTTGTAAGGTATCGCTTATTTCCAAGATAAACCGGCTCTAGAACTATACATAGCGCGTAGTTTATAGTGAATCTTTCATTGTTCAGAGCTGAGAATGATACATAAAAATATTGCTCAACTGTTCAAAAATGTAGTTACAATTCGATTTATCATTATTAAACGTTATAAATTAATAAGATTATTGATTTTTAATAAAAAAGAATAATAAAATCATTTATTCACCTTTCACACAGATTTAGATTATTATTAGTAGATAAAAAAAAGAAAAAAAAAAAGGCGAAAGTTACCCATGTTCCCCTTTAGTTGATTGCGGGATTTAAGGTTAGGTACTTTTGTATTTCCTCTTGCACGTATTATGGGACTTATGGCAGGATTTGGGGGAGGCTTATGCGAAAGTAAAACAATCTTTGCCGATGTCAAATGTTTAGAAAAATTGCATTAATAGTATGTACCTAAATATGAATTAAGGTTGTTAAAAAGGCTTTTTTATCTTTATCTTTACTTTTGTATTAATTTTATTTAAAAAATTGTAATAATCAGTTGATTAATTGGGTGCCTGTGTGAACGTTGCTCCACAGGTGCCGGGGTTAGATCTCTTGAAGATATTTTTCCTTTTTTTTTTTTTGTTTTTATATTTTGTTGCCTACATACGTGAAAAAATAATTTACTTTGATCTCTTTTTTGGAAATTCGAGATTTCGAAATTTATGGAATTTATTTAGTCTGACTATCGTGTTTGATATCTGTTTGATTATGCCTTCTCCTAGTCTACATTAATACGTACATACATATAACATTTTATTATCTATTGTATGTATATTACGTTTGCAATTTATATGCAAATCACCATTTATTTCATAAATACGCTAAATATGTTAATTTTTCGTGTACTTGTTAAAATTAATAATTAAATTACCCACGCTCTACGATAAAAATGTTTCATCGTGATATGATCATTGAATAATCTTTTTAAAATATTTCCGTGCATTTTGTATTTATAGTAATATTTATTGTAATCATAAAAATGGGCTATAATGTGATGCCAAATGCTCAGCCGCCAACGACCATAAAAACCCATTTACATCCGACGCGATCTTGAGACTGTGAATCTATTTATTTATTTATATATATAAAAATGAATTGCCGTTATTTAGTCTCGCTAAAACTCGAGAACGGCAGGACCGATTTGGCTAATTTTGATCTTGAATTATTTGTGGAAGTCCAGAGAAGGTTTAAAAGGTAGATAAATATGAAAATGCTCGGAATTAAATAAAAATAATTAATTTGTTTTTCCTTTGATGTCCCCCCCCCCGTCGGACGGATTCCTTTTGTTTGTTTTAAGTTTATTTTATGCAAAAGCTTAGGTCTTTTATTTATTGATTGAGGCATTACGAAATCTGCCGGGTCAGCTAGTATGAAATGATAATTATATCTTGCTGCCAATTTACAGAAATAATTTTGTGGTGCTGTCAATTTATAGCCGTAAGTGTAATTTGATTGTATTTACTACTCGCGAAACCTGAGCTACTATCTAACAGTAACGTACCTAACTTAACTAGCAAACTAATTTTACTAGTTAAACCCGGCCCATTTCGCTGTCTTTAATTCGATCTTTATCCAAACTCATCATTGATTAGGCCTATTTGAAGTTTTCCTGAGATTATCGAAAGCGCTTTAGCTGTTTCATAGTTTATATATACATACAAACATAAAACTTTTATACATAGACGTTGGTCCATTGCATTGTAACATTGACACTGATATTCTTGCTATACTACTCGTATACATTAATATAAACTAAATTGTGGCCGTTAGCCGTTTAAGGCTTAATTACGTTGATGAATGTAAATATTAAGGTCTAATTATTGATAAGAAGTTTAATTGAAAATCATACGCTACTGATAATTCTAATAAGCTAAGCTAATAGAGGTCGTATTAGGTAATTTCTGTTAATTCAACAGGTCATCGAATAAAGTCATATTATAAGTAGTTATATTAAGCATTTTCGGATTTACAAAGGGAAGATCAATTACTGAGCGGACAAAATTGCTCGGTAGACCGACGATCTAAATGTGTGATATGATAAAATTAAAAATACAGTTTATAAGGTGGTATGTATGTGAATAAACTGAAAAGTTCCGGTAGTTTATAACAGAGCCCTGAAACTGCGATACTTTAAGACAAATATTTTTTCTGTATGGAAACTAGCGACATCCTGTAGCGGTTGCCCCTAAACTTATATGTTTTTAAAGTTAAGGCATTTAAATATGGTATAACTAAACACAGAAAAAAATAATTAATAAATCATACAAGTCTTTATTTGTTACATATACGAGTAGATAAATTGATTAAATTTTATCAATGTGTGGTTACCGAAAACTTACAATATCCTTGATTAAAAATAAAATATACGTAATATGTTACTGTCCTCTACAGGAGCAATGAGAAACTAATCGAAGCGAAGCTATCTAGTGGCCGACGCCCGTAAACAGTTTGGTTGAGTGCTTGAGTTGCTTATCTATAACTAATTTATGTCCACCTTGAGATATAAGTTCTATGGTTTCAGTATAGTCATAACGGCTGCCCCACCCTTCAAACCGAAACGCATTACTGCTTGACGGCAGAAATAGGCAGGGCGGTGGCACCTACCCGTGCGGACGCACTAGAGGTCCTGCCACCAGCAATTACGCAAATTATAATTTTGCGGGTTTGATTTTTATTACGCAATGTTATTCCGTCACCGAGAAAGTCAATCGTGAACATTTGTTAAGTACGTATTTCATTAGGAAAATTGGTACCCGCCTGCGGGATTCGAACACCGTTGCATCGCTAGATCCGAATGCACCGAACGTCTTATCCTTTAGGCCACGACGACTTAGCAACTAACAAAATACCGCTTGCTTTAAACGCGTCAAGCTAATTTTTATCAGGTTTAAATTTTCTTCTAATAAACCTGTTATGCTGATTTAACGAAAAAGGTATTAAATTATAGTCAGCTTCGTGATACTTGTGCAGTGCGTTAACATGACTCTTCACATTCTGTTTTCATTACACTCGAGTTAGTCGAGTGTACATATATTATGTTTGTCATTATAAATTACCTTGGAACTAGAGCTAAGCATGTTTATAGGTTTATGACGTAAATGTATTTCTCTAACAAAACGATTGCTGCTGAAAAATAACATGGCCGCTGCGATATTCAAATAATTTTTTTGTAGTCTATTTATAATAAAAGATTTAGGTTTAAGGTACTTTAATTATGTAGTTTATTAAAGTTTAAAATCTAAATAATCAATCTCTTCAAATTAAATATTAAAATGTATCTCTAGGTACACTGCTTGCCGTCCAATATTTATTATTTACCTTATAATTTTAAACTAAAAGTATCTTGTGGCTTTACTAAGCTGATTAGCTGCCCTGCGTCTATTATAATTATGACTGGATACAGCACTTCAATAAAATATATTCAGCACGTTGTGTATTGTATTTCTTTCCACTGGATCAATTAACCTTGCAGGATAATCATCTTAGGCCTTACTGGCTGGGGTGGGTCTTAGCTTGTTCCAGTATATCTTCAGTATGTATGTCTCCAGACTCCTCTATTTATGCCTTTCTCCCTCTATTTTAGTAGTTGTCTAGTAGTACTTTAGTAATTGTTTCGGTATTCTGGCCTCCTCCCATTCTAACTAAATGTCTTGCTCGTATTAGGCGTTCAATTTTAATATGATATGATATTAGGTTCTTTGTAAATATCATACAATATCATACAATTCTTCGTCTTCTTCTCTGGATGCGCGGAAGTGCGACATAACCCGTTCTGTTACCCCCATGGATACCCCAGCGTAGGTAGATAAGAAGGTGCACAGGTACCAAATTAAAAATACGTCTCACAACAAAATGCGTGCTTTAGCAAAATACAATGTAACATTGTATATTGGAGACCATAATAATTGTAAGAAATTCTAATAAAAATACATTTTCTATCTCATTAAAATTCTACATTTAATTATATCCTTTGAAACCTCAAATGCTATACTTAATTTTCGAGTTAGCGAAATACTAAGTATGTTCATTGTAATAAATTAAATTAAATCAAATCAAAGGTAGTTATTTAAGAACCGATTTCTCGAAGTTTCCATTTCGGATTGCTGGTCGTGGAGGAAAATTCTTGAGGACAAGACTCTCAAAGTCAGTCACGCATGCTCTCTGTATGAATTATAGTAAATTAGCTATCAGTTTCGGACTGCTAATAGCCGGATAGAGGGTTAATGCAAGGATTACTTGGCGTCTTAGCTGTATCGTTTCCGCAAGCCATTTTAATATCACATTGAAGCGAGGTCTTTCAGTCAATTCGTTAGCTATCCTTTTTTTTTTATTGCTTAGATGGGTGGACGAGCTCAGAGCCCACCTGGTGTTAAGTGGTTAGTGGAGCCCATAGACATCCACAACATAAATGCGCCACCCACCTTGAGATATAAGTTCTAAGGTCTCAAGTATAGTTACAATGGCTGCCCCACCCTTCAAATCGAAACGCATTACTGCTTCACGGCAGAAATAGGTAGGGTGGTGGTACCCACCCGCGCGGACTCATAAGAGGTCCTACCACCAGTAATTACGCAAATTATAATTTTGCGGATTTGATTTTTATTACACGATGTTATTCCATCACCGTGGAAATCAATCGTGGACATTTATCAAGTACGTATTTCATTAGAAAAATTGATACCCGCCTGAGATTCGAACACCGGTGCATCGCTCAACCCGAATGCACCGGACATCTTATCCGTTAGGCCACGACGACTTCGAACTATCCTACTCTCGCGGTCGTGGTCGTGATTGGGAATTCTATATCTTTGGTCGTGTCAGGAAACTATTTATTGTGCTCCTAAATTACTGTCCCCCGCATAACCTAAGACCAAATCCGACCCTGTATCAACTTCAGTGAAGTTCTATTCACGTATCACAGGGATCAAGGCCACGCTACAAGTGATTTGAAGATACAATACGATTATGCAAATAGTAAACACAATAATAATATGCGTTTGAATTATGACTTTGAGACGACGGTAGCCGATTCTAGAATGTCCTTCCCATGATTACTGGGACGACTGATCGGTCAATGACCAGTTCATGGATCTAGATATCTATTGCTAGGATCTTCATTCATGCGTTCGACACGGAAGTAGATAAACTTGTTTTTGTTTGATTACGTTAGCCGATTTTTGTAAAGTATTCAAATTCTAACCAGACCATGTTGTTCTGGTTTCGGCGAAAACAAAACATCTGGATCGCAAGTTCAAGACGCTATAAAGACGCTTATAGTTAAGAACATTGTATTTTGAATTCAAGATTAAAATTTGAAATAGTCGTACGTAGGTAATGTAATGGCTGTAATAAAATTCAGTCGAAATATTCCATAGTTATTACTGTTTACGATTTCATAATTTATGTCATAAAAAATACTTTACGTAATCCTCATAGTACATATTCGGTTAAATTATTTTGAAGATATTCGTCTGTTTGGTTGTTAATCAGAGATAAAAGACGTCATCCTTACCTTTCTGTTACTACTTCTAACCGCAGTAGTAATAGTATTTTACTTATTTTCCTGCTCAAGCCTTACCTTACCTTAATTAAAAGTCTCAATTTTTTTTCCCTATGATATGGAAGCCAAAAAGCAACGAGTACAAGAGATAATAATAGAACACATCTTGAATTACCTTTATCTTTACCAAAGAAACTCCGATTGAGATTCGAACAATAGAACAACAAGTCGATCGATCGTAACTTTGGAGAGTAGGACAGTCATTGCACTAATGTAATGTCGTATCAAGGATACAAAGACCAAAGAATAATTTGTATGATTAATTCGAGGTATTCAGTCGTATTCATGTCATAGTGTCTTTGAAGTTCGATAGCTTCAAATCCGGTCGTCACCTTGACTGCTTCAGTTAATAAAGAAATGCCTAAAGCAAATGTCAACTAAAGCAAAAATCAAACCCGCAAAATTATAATTTGCGTAATCACTGGTGGTAGGACCTCTTGGGAGTCCGCACGGGTAGGTACCACCGCCCCGCCTATTTCCGCCGTGAAGCAGTAATGCGTTTCGGTTTGAAGGGCGGGGCAGCCGTTGTAACTATAGTGAGACCTTAGAACTTATATCTCGAGGTGGGTGGCGCATTTACGTTGTAGATGTCCTATGGGTTCCAGTAACCACTTAAAATCAGGTGGGCTGTGAGCTCGTCCATCCATCTAAGCAATAAAAAAAATAAAAAAAATGTGAACAAATTCTTTCCTTTGTCGTATCACTCTTGTCAGAGCGGTTGCGGTCGTCATTGAGTATCATTGCTGTGGGCAGATGTTATGCGCCTCACGAGCAATCGCCACTCCTCCCGGTTTGTGGTGAGTCTGGTGCACTCATGCAAACAGCCTAAACAACAAAAACCAAACAAACCAAACATTTAGTAATTATAACACGCGAAACCCGAAGAAAATACTAAATTATGCTTTACTGAATACGATTTGAAGTAATGGCTTAAGAGATAAGACGGCTGGTTTATTTGTAATGCGACTGCGCCGGTGTTTGAAACCCGCAGACGCCAGGTACTGTTTTTTTTTTAAATGAAATCGGAAGATGAAACGCTGTATGGTTTAAGCGACATTTTTACAACATCACAGTAGAGCCATTTAAAGTTTATAATTTGGAAAAAATATCGTAACAAAAAAACCAATTAAGTTTACTCCATTCTAAAAGTTTTTAAATTATCGAATTTTTGATGCTAACACCAAATAAAACGGACCTTTAATTACAAAAATAAATGTCCCGTATTAAGCGAAATGTAACTTAAATCAAATAGCCTTTCACCCCTAGAATTATGTAAACGAATGATTGGTACGATGAAGGACTAACTGGTGTAATAAAAATCAAACCCGCAAAAACTGTAATATGCGTAGGTATTTACAAATTACTCAACAATCGATACGGAGACCGCATGATCCTGTGGACAGAACGGAAAGCAGTCGATGTCACCCAAAACACGTCATTTCGGATCCTCCCGATCCACTAACGGTGCTTCTAGGTACCTCAAACACCGGTCATCGTTCTCGTCGAACCCGTCGCTTGCGACGAAGGGCTCGGCGAGTAAATTAACCCACAGACACAGCCCACTGAGTTTCTCGACGGATCTTCTCAGTGGGTCGCGTTTCCGATCCGGTGGTAGATTCTGCGATGCACGGCTCTTGCTAGGGTTCGTGTTAGCAACGTCGTCAGGTTTGAGCTCCGTAAGCTCACCTACTAGTTAAGGTTACACCGAAATAGCCTCTCAAGGCTATCAGCTTAGGAAGGAAAAAAAAGCACTTCTTGTTATGGCATTTATCTACGTTGTGATGCCTATAAACTCCGGTAACTACTTAATACCAGGTAGGATGTGAGATCGTTCACTTGTCTACGCATTAAAAACTATAATATTAGTGCAAAGACAAACCTATGTGCTTGGCAGATCTCTTTAGATTTCAAAACGATTACGAAAAACAATTCTTCCATTTTATCATAAGTCTCGCAAAGTAACTAACTATAAGTCGCAAGTGCTCTCGCTTCAACGAGTTTAAAATCCAAACGAGTACTTTTCAAAATCGAATAGAGGAACAACACGGCTGTCGACAATGGCGGTTACGGTTCTCAAGCAGAATCGTTTACAAACAAATTAGCATAGTCTGATGTTATTGATGAGTTCGTGTCGGCGGCTTTAACACATTGACTGCGTTATGCGAGCTAAAAAGCCCCATGCGCGACTGTCTGGTGAGGCAATCAAAACCGTATCCTTTTGCTCAATGCGGGAGGCGAAATGTACACATGCGTTTCGGTGAGAAGGGTGGGGCAGCCATTGTAACTATACTGAGATCTTAGAACTTGTATATCAAGGTGGGTGGCACATTTACGTTGTAGATGTCCATGAGCTTCAGTAACCACTTAACATCAGGTGGGCTGTGAGTTCTTCCACCCATCTAAGCAATAAAAAAAACACATTTCTATGGGTATGGGTATATTTAAAAATGGTTCTATGTGAGGCCTAACAGGTCTCATACGCACTGTAATGAAGTCCAATCTTGCCTTGAAAAGACCACATACGCACTGGCTGTAAGTCCCTCAAAAATGGTCCCGCAGTCATCGTTTTTTTTTTTTTATTACTTAGATGGGTGGACGAGCTCACAGCCCACCTGGTGTTAAGTGGTTACTGGAGCCCATAGACATCTACAACGTAAACGCGCCACCCACCTTGAGATGTAAGTTCTAAGGTCTCAAGTATAGTTACAACGGCTTCCCCACCCTTCAAAACGCATTACTGCTTCACGGCAGAAATAGGCAGGGTGAAGGTACCTACCCGCGCGGACTCACAAGAGGTCCTACCATCAGTAACTATAGTACGCATATACGTATACGCACTGTAATGAAGTCCAATCTTGCCTTGACAAGACCTCATACGCACTGGCTGCAAGTCCCTCAAAAATGGTCTCGCAGTCAACGTGTTAAGGCCACATGCGTAAATTATAGAAGTCGGTGTGTGGTAGGAAGCACGCCCAAAAGAGTTCCGTGTTCGCGATGAACGAAGTTAATTTTTAAGCCTAACAATATACTTAATACGTAGTACATTCATCGGTTTTCGCGAATCGTAGACTAACTACATTTAATAAAATTAGTTTTACGGTTAAATATCGCCTTTTTATTGTCATTATCTAATTGTTATTTCCAATCTTTCGAATACTTTATAGTTTGCACTGATCACGGACGACTACGTACACACTTTTTTATTTTTATTTGTAGCAAAAGTAAAATTATGTTTCGTAATGTTACGCAGACGCTGTGAAAACAAACCTATCTTGTGAAATGCAAGGAAAGCAACGAAAGGAAGATTACTTAGACATAGTTTGAAAGGATGTCCCATAGATCTAGTTAGGCTCTATTACATTAGACAACACCCACACACACACTCACATTTCCTGAACTTTCACTCCAACCATAACACAAAAGAATCGGGACGAGCTAACATGCTAAAATGTTTGGCAGCATTCATGTTTATAACATCTATGTGTTCTGGTATCTAAATGACATCAGTGTGCTTAGTGCAAGTTTTTTAACGTTCTCGTTAGCGTAAAATTTAACTCAAATTTGTATGGAGTTGCAACAGGGCCCCTAACGTCAAACGTAGGTAAACGTTCGAACTCCATACAAAATTGAGTTAACTTTTACGCTATCGACAAGTTCAAAAAACTTGCACTAAGCACACTGTAGTTGAGATGTGGGCTCACTAATTAAAAAAAAAACAATTCAAACATGCAATTTTATTTCATTTACCTGATTCTACACACATTCTTTTGCACTGCCTCTTTTTAATACGCTTCCATTAACTTGACTTATCTATCCTAACTAACTTGATATCTATAAATGATTCTTTCAAGGTAATTTTCACTAACTTAAAGATGCCCGATTATGGGCGCAAATCATCCAATAATATTATTGCTATAGCCCATTGTCCTAACTAGAATTTCCAGTAAAAACAAATGAATTATTACGGGTCGCTATTTAAGCGTTTTGTAAGTCATAGCTTCAATTGTCCTGTAAAACTGCTGTCTCGGTATTCACAGGACAAATGACTGCTTCGCAACAGAAATACCCGAGATGTTTGCATTTACATGTGTCGCGTCAGTCCACCTCACCCAGAAATTTATTAATTTTGCTTCAATTTTTACTGGTCGTAGGACCTCTTGTAATTACTGGTGGTAGGACCTCTTGTGAGTCTGAGCGGGTAGGTACCACCACCCTGCCTATTTCTGCCGTGAAACAGTAATGCGTTTCGGTTTGAAGGGTGGGGCAGCCGTTGTAACTGTACTGAGACCTTAGAACTTATATCTCAAGGTGGGTGACGCATTTACCTCGTAGATGTCTATGGGCTCCGGTAACCACTTAACATCAGGTGGGCAGTGAGCTCGTCCACCGATTTAAGTAATAAAAAAAATATCACACAATGTTGCTACTTCGTAGCGGAGGCTGTGGAGTTGTTTGTGAAAACAAATGCCTTAGAATGCAAAATATCTTAGAAACTCATATGAGCTGTATCTAAATATAAGTTGTTCTAGAAGTTTCCTTAGCACGCTTCATAGTTCAGTCGCTCACGTGTAACCGTTTCCGTCGATTCGTTTCCAAACAATAAGCTTTTAAAAACAAAAACTTAATTAACTCGTTAATTTGACATTCGTTTTCTGTTGGGTGACGAATTATGATTTTCTATGGTGTACCTTGTTGTCTTGTTAAAAAACGCAATAGAACGGGCTTAAGGGATTTATATTTGGTTAAATAAATACTTTATTTTATAAATAACACATGAGTGGCTTCATTTATTAGAATGACAATTACTATAACTAAGTCGATAGGACGCCTCAACCGGAACCCTCGAAACTTTAACATAAATATCATCAGAATATGGTAACGTGAATTACAATACCTTGTCACAATAATTATTTGGGTATGTCGACGTACAACGTACATGCCGAGGCTTGGCTAAACAACCCAATCATTATGCAATTAACAATTTATTCATCTACATTTTTATTATAATTAAATTAAGAATTGACTTTTTACGTCTTTTCGTTTTGGCGGGCTTTCTTTCTCTCTGCCATAGACTATATTAATACACAGTACGCCAGTATGCCAGTGACTGTAGGCATAGACTGACACCTATAATCCGCCACAACCATTCAATAAATTTTGGCACACATTGAGAATCATTATACAATAGCTAAAAGTTATACAATGGTATTACTGTTTATATCAAAACCAAATCCCTTCCAGCAGACCGTAATAAGGAGGCAAAGCTCATGACGTTGAGATTTTGAAATGTTAAAAAAAAAAAAAAAAACTTAAAAAAAAAAATTGCTCATCCATACCTGTAGCCCATACACATATAAAGACTGAGACATATAGAGAAGGATACTTTAATATATTACATAAATAAAATCACTTTTACAGTTTAATTTTGACGTTTTTTTATTGTCATTATATTGATTCTCGGTTTTCTATACGAGTACTTTATGACTAAAGTTTAATTCGGCGACATTTGAATACTGTATTTGATAAAATAGTTTTAATTATAGTTATTGCATTGTACTGTAGATAGCTTCGAACGAATCGGTGTTTTGTAGTAGAAATTGGCAGGATGTGGCGGACTCTTGCGGGCTTATATCGTACGCACCTAGCTACAGCTTGCCCAAGATCGATTGCTGGTGGTACAGCGTGTTCCTAGTTCACGAGTTATTCTATGGTAATATAGTTCTCCTTGTTGAATAGTCGATGTTAGCCCTCAGTGACGCGATCCATCTGGAAATGATAAAGATTGCGATTTGATAAATAGAAACACCTGTGCAGTCATATACGTGTCATCGCCCGCAATCGACATTGGAGCGATAAATAATACAAGATTTTCTCCTTATTTTTTTAATTTACAATCAGACAAATCGTTTAAGATCGCATTAAGAAACATACAAGGAAACAATAGTTTTTTTTTAATAAAATTTAACTAGCAGTGTACATTATAACAACTCATCTCCACTCATCTTCGAAAATATTCATATACTACATTTAATTAGCTAAAAAGCGGAAGTAAGTCTGTATCACCATCACACCTTCCACGCGATGACGGCGTTATTCATACTTGCACTGTTCAGACTGTAAGGAAATACATATAATAATAAAACCATTTACTATTTTTTTATCATTTTTTTCATTTTTATTGCCCTTTCTTGTCCCCAAGCAATGGCGGCATCTAAAAAACAACGTTGGACTGCACAGAGCCTCTTAATTAACTGGGTAATTAAATGGGTTTGGATTTCAGACCAAAACGATAAAGATATTGTATAGTCATCAATCTTTAATACACACGCATAATTGCAAGGGATTCGGATGTTAAGCATTCGATTACATACTAATAAAGGTACAATAAATATAATAATCATGTTAAAAACAGTGAAAACACTTTACGTACACAATTTTAGGACTGCATTAAAATGTAAACATAATCTCCGAATTTAAACCCGGGTTCTCTTGATTGTAAGTCACGCACGACTTTGGCCACTAGCATTAGATTCCGTAGAAATGACCCGACTGACCATTTTTAAACAGCCCATTTTCATCAGGCCTGCATTTATTGTACTTGTGTCACTCAAGTCGGTTCATGTTACGTTTGGCGGTACAAACTCAATTCGAGATAACCGTATCTTGTACAAACTAAATATAAGTTCGTTCGAACCTCATGTTAAATCAGTTTACTGTGAAACGCAGAAAAGGCGCGAACCAAATCAATAGTCAGTTGGATTATTCGTTTTTTAAAAGTGAAATAAGTTTACTTTTTCAAAATGGCCAGCATGGATATTTTAAATGAGGTTGGTTTTGTTTTAATTTATATTATTGTCTGCTTAATTGAATAACTGAGATACAACCATCGTAATTGACGATAATGTTTTCAAAATATCAAAGATAGCTCCCGAGTGGTTGTCTTATTGTAAAATGTGTAATTGTGTAATAACGTAATCGAAATATTGATATGCCTAATTATGAAGGTCGTGGTCAAAGAAATGAGTTTATATATCATAATATTATCCTTTTCTTTGCCAAAGTCAAATTTGATTTTTAAAAGTGACCAGTACAAATATTTAAAAAGTAGAGAGAGAGAGAAAGTATTCTTTATTGTACATAAAAAAACAATGCGAAACATCACTACATAGTTTAAAACAAAGTCGCTTTCTCTGTCCCTATATCTGTCTGTCCCTATTAAATCTTTAAAACTACGCAACAGATTTTGACTCGGTTTTTTTAAAGGATAGAGTGATTGTAAAGGAAGGTTTGTATGTATAATAACATCCATTAAATAGTGGAGAAATCAATAATAAATTACAATTTCCGAAGCGAAGCGAGGGCAGATCGCTAGTTAAATACAAAAAAAAGTACAATTGGCGGTCTTATCCCTAAGAGCGATCTCTTCCAAACAACCATCAGGTGGAAAATAATCATTTGGAAACGAATTACACGCGGTGTATCAATCAATTGAAACATATATATATACACACATACACACATAGACATATACATTTGATGTTTGATTATTGTTAGTTGAATACCCTAAAGATAAGCTTTGAAAGTATGGTTTGATAGTCATCGGAGGTTTTTTTTACAAATTATTTAATGTATGTATTTTAGGTATCACACCCGTTGTAACTCGCTTTGTTCAAACTTTGTTTTTTCTATCAACATTTTAGAAAATGTCATTCCTAAATTATTCCAAGTAAACTTTACCTTTTGCTCTATCTAATAGCTTGGTTTATAACATCATATATCCTTTTCAATGCGGTATCAGTAGCATTTTCACAAAAATATCTAACAATAGCTTAATAACAACAGAATGAGGCTAATCGAAAAGCAGGTTCCGATTTTTTTAGGTTATAATATGACTATTTAATTTCTGTTATTCCAAAGTATCATTTAAACTATGATCTATATTAGCTAGGTGCCAAGTATTTATCCGAAGCCTCGAAAATAATATATTTTGTTTAACCTTTGCCAATCTGGGTTGTTGAGAATTAGGCGTGGTTCATCGATAATAATAAAACATAGTATATATTAGGGTCATCACAGATAAATCTCAGAATATAAATGGGCAGAGAGGCATTTCGCATGCGATGTCGCCTTTAAATTAAGGAATGATGTTTCGGCACCCGTTAATTTTCTGGTTCTCGCCGGACAAACGCCAAAAGACTATTTGCGTGAAAGGAATTTACTATCTCGATAATAGGATTGGTGAAAGAATAGAAAAAGCTAGATCAGGAAAGCATTCGCGATAGTCGTCCTTCCAGACCGGCGACAATCGTCTCACGATTAAGAATTATCGTTTCCGTGTGAACAGAATTTAATGGACATGAAAATGTCACACAATTCCATGTCATCTTTATGAAAGAAGATAATCTATAGACGTACTATAAATTTAGCTGTGCACTCGAACGACGTGACCGTAGGCAAAATTAGAAATCTTCTAATAAACTTTTTACTTTAAGTAAAGATTTTTGCGATTATTGCTTGCGATTTTTGTAGCTTTAACAGTAGCAAATCGGTCCAGTAGCGAAACTACTGGACCGATTTGAAAAATTCTTTTTCCATTAGAAGCCGACATTGTCCCTGATGAACATAGGCTACTTTTTTTTTATTTTATTTTTTATTTATTTTTTTGGTTTCATGTGTGTTTTAATGTTTCCGAAGCGAAGCGAGGGCGGGTCGCTAGTCTATATATATAAAATGAATTGCTGTTCGTTAGTCTCGCTAAAACTCGAGAACGGCTGGACCGATTATTTTTTTTTTTTTTTTTTTTCCACAGGAGAAAATCGCCGGATCCCCACCCGCACAGCAGGTGGGGTATGTGGGAGTCGAACCTCACTAAAAACTCCTGCCGCTCACAGCCGGCGCCCTACCCCGGACCGGGTGGGAACCCAGTCGGAGCTATTGAGACGGCGGGACAGGGTTTACGCAGTGCACATTACATCCATCCCGCCGTCCCCCAGACGCCGGACCGGCGGCCGCCAGCAACACGACCGCCGGTTCCCTCGGTCGACGGGCCAAGAGCCCGATTGATAGCGCCGCGCTACACCTTCCCCCGGAGCGGTCGGGGGAACGCGACCTACCACGCCGCCCCACGCCTAGGTTGCTCCCCGCACAAAGCGGGTGGAGCCCGAAGCCCTCAGGGGGCCGGGTTACGGACGGGACCCCGGTCCCGACCCCCTGCTCGGCGGCGTCGGGTTTCTGCGTAGTGAGGAGAGCTTTGCCTCACTCGCCCCGCCGCCTCCTTCTGCGAGATGGTGTACTCGCAGAAGTCGAGCATAGCCTTCCAAGACTCGTCGCCGCCAAGCATCGACGCCACGACGCCAGGCAGCGACAAGTCTGGTCCTATCTTTGCGACAAGGACACGGCGCTGCACCTCCCATGCGGGGCAGACAGCGAGCGTATGCTCCGCCGTGTCCAGGTCGTGTCCACAATGGTGGCACCTCGTCGTCGGCTCAGCTCCTATCCGGTGCAGGTACTTTCCGAAGCATCCGTGCCCAGTCAGCACCTGCACCAGACGGAAGGTGAGGCGTCCTCGGCCACGATTCACCCAGTCATAAAACACTGGGTAAACCGCCTCGACGGTCCGTAGACCCCACGTGGGGTTGGCCAACCGCCTCGACCACGATTCGAGCACGGACCGCCGAGAATGGGCCTTCCGCGCCCGCAGCTCACTTTTGGAGGGACGCGCCACGCCCAGAGCACGAAGCTCACTGCGCCACCGATAGTCGGCAGCGAGCGACTCCGCCTCCAACTCCCATGGCGGCGTCCCCGCCAACACACACGCCGCCTCGAATGAGACGGTGCGATATCCACGGATGACCCTGATAGCAACGGTGCGCTGCGGCCGGCGCAGGAACCGAGCCATAGTAGCCCGATTGCGCGGCTCAGTCCATACAGGCGCACCGTACAGGGCCATCGATCGCACCACCCCAGCGTAGAGGCGGCGTACAACCTGATCCGGCCCCCCGATATTTGGGAGCAGTCGGTTCAAAGAACCGGCCGTCCTCATTAACCGGGGGACCAGCTCCGCAAAGTGAGCACGAAAAGCCCACCGGCCGTCCAACACGAGGCCGAGGTACCTTAACTGCACCCCGACCCCTATCCGGACGCCCCCAACCACGATGTGGGCGTCGACAGGTGGCGCTCTCCGCGGCCCGTGAAACCACAAGGCCTCGGATTTACTGAGCGCCACGTCGAGGCCCAGTCTCTTTATCCTCCCGACGACGAGGGCCACTCCCGCTGTGGCGAGACGGGCAGACTCTCTATAATCATCCCCCCGGGCCACGACCAAAGTGTCGTCCGCGTAACAAATAACACGGAGGCCCGGGAGGAGGGCACCCCTCAGCACCCAGTCGTACCCGATGTTCCACAAGAGGGGTCCGAGAACCGACCCCTGTGGAACACCACGCACGACCGGAAAACGGTGAAGGGTCCCACCGTACCCGGTACATTCGACCGACCTGGCCTCCAAATAGGAGCCAACTAGCCGGCGGAGGTAGAGGGGCACTCCATGCCTCTCCAGTGCCCCCCCTATCACAGACCAGGGCAGGGTGTTAAATGCGTTGGCGATGTCAAGAGACACCGCCAGCGCCACCCCACCCCGTGAGACAGCCTCGTCCGAGAGGGCCCGCACGCGAAGTATCGCATCCACGGTCGAACGGCCCTCCCGGAAGCCGAACTGCTCCGCCGACAGGTCAGGTCCAACCCCGACCAGGTGCTGAACGATGCGGGCAGCCAGAATACGCTCCAGCAATTTTCCCGCCTCGTCCAGCAGTACGATAGGACGATACCCGGCGGCTGTATCCACCGGGCGCCCCTCCTTTCTCAACAACACAAGTCTGCCCGTCCGCCAGAGCAACGGAAACCGTCCCGACTCCAGGCAACCATTAAATAGCTCCAGGAGCCGGTCCCCCAGGGCATCGAGGGCCAAGGCCAGCACCCGGCCATGGACTCCGTCCGGGCCGAGGGCCGTGTCCTTTGCAGTCAACCTGACAACGGCCACACGGAGCTCTGCCCCAGTGATACGGGGCACCTCAGCAGGGGCTTCGCCGTCGATGGCGTCCGACGGCTCACCCATAGCAGGGGGAACAAAACCCTCCCGCTCCTGCGGGAACAACGCCGAAACGATGTCCCGCAGCTGTTGAGGCTGAAGTCGCTCAGTCAAAGGGGGGGCCCACGGGCGCAGTTTGCCGCGCACCAGCCTATACGGGCTCCCCCATGGATCCGCTTCGAGCGCCTCCAAGAGTCTCTCCATGTTCTGCTCCTTGGCCCGCCTGATGGCCAGCCGCAGGGCGTCCTTCGCAGCACGATATTCGCCGTGCAGCCGGGTCTCCTCCTCCGCGAACGCGACGGGGCCGTCGCGCCGCAAGTGGCGGCGACGGCGGTGTCTAGCGCACCGGCGGCTCGCCCTTTCGGGCGACCACCAGGGCGACTGCCGCCGTCCACAACGCCGAGGGCCGACCCGGGGCATCGAGGCATCGCATATGCGGTGCATCGCGCCGCGGAACCATTCGGCCTCAGCCTCCACGTCAAAAGGGTGTGGACGCATGGGCGTCCACGCCGCCACTATAGAGGCCTCCACCAGGAGCTCCTTCTTCAGGAGCTTCAATGCCCACCTAGGGAATGATCGGGACGCACTCCGCGGGGGGTTAACCCCGCGAGCGCCTGCGGCCGGCGTCGGCGCGGGAGCGGAAAGATCGAACCGGATATACCGGTGATCCGACAACGATTCCGCCCCCACCACCACGCCCCAGCCCAGGATGCGCTGTGCGACGGACGAGCTCGCGAACGTCAAGTCCACGATAGACTCTGGCTGGACCGATTTGGCTAATTTTGGTCTTGAATGATTTGCGAACGTCCAGAGAAGGTTTTAAAAGTTTTAAATAAATATTAGGTTTTAAATAAATATGAAAATGTTTGTTTGTTTTAAGTTTATTTTATACAAAAGTTTAGGTGTTTTATTTATCGATTGAGGCACTACGAAGTCTGCCGGGTCAGCTAGTGTAATAATAAAATATATTAGTGCTGATATTTTATTGACGTAAAAGAGTTTAGGAGAACAGTCCACTTGGCTTGAACGAGCTCTTAGCTCGGGTTACGGAATCCCATAGTGTTGTGTTGTGATAAATGAGCGTGGACTGAGAAAATGATTTGTGCTTATATGACTTTTGTAAAAAATGTCGCTCAAATCATATTATAGCCTTTCAACCCTCGATGTGGACTTTTTCGGCCTAACAACAACTATAATGTTTGATGTTTAAAGCTGCATAATTTCAGTTTACAAATAAAGCGTATTGGAGCCCGCACGGATAGGTACCAGAGTCCAGTAACTGACGAACCTGTGTTTCCTTGAAGAATGTGAGTGACGTAATATTATAAATAGCATTGAGACGAGGGTTTCGTGTGAGATCTCGCTTTGGAATTTACGCTTTGGAGTCTCTGAGATCTTACCGGATTCCTCAACGGATCTGTGGTCTTCAACTCGTTTTGTGCTATAAAAAAAATGATACCCACATTTTTTTAAGTACAATGACTAATACAAAAGATCTTCCGTTTATAGAAATATTAGTTTATTTATTAAATAAAAAAAATCATTCTATTCATAATTTTATTTAATAACTTGGTTTCATTGAATAAAACATATTATTTAAAACATGTGCTATAGTAGACCTGACGTATCACACTAGTGATTACGTTATCAATGTAAAAAAAAACATTTTTCAAAGTCATATTGTTTATTAATAATATCGGTTCATTGAATAAAATATATTACTTGCAACATTTGCTATAGACCTGACGTATCACACTAGTGATTACATTATCAATGTAAAAAAGAACTAAACTATTTTTCAAAGCAATTAATTTGATAACGAACGTAAGCGTGGGGTCTTTACTATTCATTCAAACAGGGCTGACACATGTTAAGTTTAACTTATAATTTTACGATTGACCTGACTGTTTGACTTCTAGCCGTATTAAAGAATATGGAGAGGAGTAGGACTTGTATCGGCAATCCAAGCAGGACTCGGCAGAAGTCTGAATTGGACAAGATCTCTTCATATATTGTTAATATTCGGATTGTCGATAATCCCATTCTCACGGATCGCTTGGAACCTCTGGGTCTGCGGAGGGACTTCGGTTACCTCTGTATTTTGTACCGTATGTTCCATGGGGAGTGCTCTGAGGAATTGTTCGAGATGATACCGGCATCTCGTATTTACCATCGCACCGCCCGCCACCGGAGTAGAGTTCATCCATACTACCTGGAGCCATAGCGGTCATCCACAGTGCGTTTTGCAGAGGTCTTTTTTGCCACGTACCATCCGGATATGGAATGAGCTCCCCTCCACGGTGTTTTCCGAGCGCTATAAAATGTCCTTCTTCAAACGAGGCTCGTGGAGAGTACTAAGCGGTAGGTAGCGGTTTGGCTCTGCCCCTGGCATTGCTGAAGTCCATGGGCGACGGTAACCACTCACCATCAGGTGGGTCGTATGCTCGGCTGCCTACAAGGGCAATAACAAAAAGAAGTGAGTTACAACGCTAAAACAAGTATTTTTTCTTAATTCAGTAAATTCGTGTTTGCCCATCGATCTAAATTCGATTTTAATTACCGGTGCCAGTACTGGTTTAGATAATTTTTTTACCTTAGATTTTGTAGATACACATATGTATATGGATTTATAACTAAATATAATGAAAAACTGTACCTCTATAACTGTATTAAATTTTATTCTACACAAAATAAACAAAATTTGGTTAGTGTCGTTTACACGTAATTTATTTGAGTTAACGATTTACATAACCATCATTACTAATTAGAATAGTGATCATAATTGCCAAATTAAATACAGTGTCCTCGGTTAGGCTCAGTTACTCAAGTTAACACCACATTTGTGATGTTGTGTTTGGTGTCTGAAATGTTGTATATTGTAATAAATCGATACAGTTCTTTAAATCGGATAATATTTAATGCCGTGTCTATAAACAATTGGTCATAAATAATGAATAATAAAATATAAAAAAAAGAGTATTAACCGCAATTTTTTGTTTGTCTATTCTCACTGATCTCTGTGATGGCTGTAGGTACCCATTTTGTCGGAACTTTGACATTAGAAAGAGTAGCTTGATAATTTTATTTTGGCAAATTAAATTAGAGTTCTGCGCAAAAACACACATGAAATTTGAGAATAAAATCCGATTAAAATATGGAAGTCGTGATATTTGAAAACACCTAACAGCACAGCGTGGCTGAGCTAAGCTTTACAAAATAAAAAAATTAAAGGCGAGTTTAAAACGTCTTGTAATTTGTGTCTTCTACGCTAAAATCGTATGAAACTTGCGAAAAATTTGAAAATACAATTTTGATATTATACGATAATTCGCTTTTGATACGAAGTAATTGTACAAAGTCAAAAACTTTCGATAAAAACGAGCTAGGAATGTTTCGTGCGTATTATAAAATTATCAATGAGTAATTTGCAACCGGTCATATAACTCACTAGGTCGCCAGCAAGACTAGTGAGCGGAGACTCCAGGGTTCCATTCCCGCCGTGAAAAATTATATTTTTCCTTAATCGATTTTACCTTTGTTCTATTTTGACGACATCGTCTATGTGTAATGTTATTGGATTAGCATAAACAGGTGATCAATTACGAAGATTTGAATACTTGACAGTTTTCGTGTCTCGATCTCTTAAGAAAATACTAACCATCATACTTTTTCAGGACGCGAAGGAACAGCTAAACAAGAATCAAAATGGCGACGCCGACGCTCTGGAGAACATTCTGTCACACGTCGGCGACATGGGTCGCTACCAGAAACTGCTGTTCTTGGCGATGATGCCGTTTGGACTATTTTTCGCGTATATCTACTTCGTCCAGATGTTCATAGCTGCGACCCCCCAGAGGCACTGGTGCAGCGTTCCCGAGCTCCAGCACTTGGATATGGAGTTGAGGTATGTCTTCGGTTATAGACGAACGAATTGAACCCTCATTTTTAGCAAACTCTCTCACTAATCGAATGCTTTATTTATTTTATTTCGTAGACGAATGAGCACACGGCTCGTTTGGTCTTACTATTGCGTGATTACAGGATCTTATAGACATCACATATTGAATGCCCCCACACAACTCTAAACGTGCGAAGAAGTTTCAATTGTGTTCTGCAATGGCTGCCCCGTCCTTAATTTGAGGAGAGGGCGTCCAAAAAAACTTGGACGTTATTGGATAGCTTGTGTGGAAGAGGGTATGGGTGAGAAGGGTGTGAGTGCAAAGGTGACGTATGATAGGCCTGAATAGAAAAAGACTACATGCTACGCCAGCCCCACATAATGGGATAAGGGCGAGAAGAAGAAGAAGAATGACTGTCCCACCCTTCAATCCGAAACGCATGACTGCTTCGTGGCAGAAATAGATAGGTTCGACTAACAATACGCTCTACTACGAATAAGTGAAGATAGTCCGGAATTTGGGACAAATGAAACACGATCATCTCCAAACTAAGTTCCCCCGTACCATGGGAATCAAAGACTGATTTACATACTTATATATGTTTAACTTGATATAATACACATTTGGATATTTAAAACCCAGGCAAAGCATAAGAAAACTTGTTCAACACACGAATGTATGCCCGATGTGAGTATCGAAACCGCGATTTTCGGACAGTATAGTCAGGCCATAACTACTGCACTAACAAATCAGTCAACAACATGTAATGAAATGCCTGTAATGAAATTAAACTCATCAATAATACAAAAAGACGGAACCTTTGTAGCCCTTTTCGTGAGTGAGCCCGCACAAGTAAGCCCCATTTTAGTCGCAACGTAATAAATCGTTTAGGTATAAACGACAAATCAACCTTCTTTTCATGGCCGCCTCTAACTACATGCCCAAACCAGATGTGCATAGCCATCGTTGCTCTAAGCATGTCATTTCGGATCCTCTCGATCGACTCTCGGTACTTTTAGGCATTCCAAGTATCGGTCCCGAACAACTTAACCCATAGACGCAACCCGCTCCATGCTCGCATATCCGTCCGAAGAAGCCGAAATAGCGCCCTTAAAAAAAAAGGGGGCAAATCCGTATACAATGCTATTGAGATTTCAGCCTCACGTCTAAAGATGACAGGATTTGCGCTATCAGTCATTTTCCCAACATAGTCGTTTTTGAAGTTTGAATGTGGTCACATATACTAGAAGATAGATAGAAGACTAGTGGTAATTTAGATGCGCAAAAACCCGATTCGTTTATTTGTGAAAAGACTGTGAAAAACGATTAAAGGAACACGATGTGGGAAAGAACGCAGCCGTTTCCGTGACGATTTTATTGCGAAATAGTCGGCTAGACAATCTAATCGCCAACGATCTTTATATCTGTCTATCTAATCAGTAATAGTCGAGAACCAGCGACAAACACTTCTGATCAAGAATCTTACACAATATGATAGGAAATTTGGTTTTAAACTCGCACGAATCAATGGTGCGTTCGTGCCTTAAACGATGAGACGCCCGCTGGATTCGTGTTC
The DNA here is from genome assembly GCF_030267445.1 of Bombyx mandarina. Classification (NCBI taxonomy): domain Eukaryota; kingdom Metazoa; phylum Arthropoda; class Insecta; order Lepidoptera; family Bombycidae; genus Bombyx; species Bombyx mandarina. The sequence goes on from NC_143221.1 coordinate 15,541,136, forward strand.
AGTGATTCAGTGATTCGAATATTTCCGGGTTCAAAACACGGCAGACATCAATTTTTGTAGATTCACCTAGAAGGGCTAGTGAGAGGAGTATTATTAGGCCCTGTCTATTTCTACCGCGATGTGCGTGCCTACTAATCATCATTAGCCTTTAGCAGTCCACTGGTGGACATAGGCCTCTCCAATTGCTCATCACTGAGCACGATCCTCGGCTTCTCTCAGCTCCTAACGGCCACGCTGCACAGATCATTACTCCACCGAGCCTGAGGGTGTCCTGCACTGCGGTTGCCAATTCGCGGTCTCCACTCAAGAACGCGTTTACCCCGACGGTTATCGGTTGTCCGGCTAATATGGCCAGCCCGTTGCCACTTCAGCTTACTAATTCGCTGTCCTATGTCTATAACTTTGGTCCTCTGTCGGATCACCTCGTTCCGGATTCGATCTTTCATTGAAACTCCAAGCAAGCATGTGCCTACTAATATAATCGCTATACCTTACGTTCGACTGCATCTCATGAATATTTCACGAGTGCTTTTGACGAAGGTTCCTTCCTGAAGTTCTAATAATATTCTAATAAATAATAAATATTATCATATCTAAATTACTATTCTAAATATTCTCATTTCTCAAAATCTAATAAATATTATTTAGTTACCTAAATTTTACTTTAGTTATTATGTAGCTGCTCTGACAGAATGACAAAAATGCACACCCAATAAATCCTCAATTCGAATTTATTTTTTTCGAAAAGAATAAGGGATACTTTGGACAATACGACTTTAAGGGTAGTGGCCAATTACAGACGTAATCTGTCGGCTCCGGGCGCGGTCACCGGTGACTGGGACCGATGCAGCACGTACAAGACGAATTGGACCAGAGTACTGGAGACCCTCACGCCACCTGACCCTGGGACACCGACGGTGCCCTGCGAGAACGGGTGGGATTTTGAGCTGACTGATATACCTTATCATACTGTAGTTAGCGAAGTAGGTATTTGATTTCGATTTTGTTTGCTTATAGAACGACATTGTCTCAAAGACTTGGACATCATGCTGTCCCGTGAGCTCATCACATAATTCGGGTCTTAATAAACTTATGTACGGGTCACAATTTGACTAAAATTATTGTCAATGTTCCTCAATTCAAAGTCTAATTCGACGGTGTAAATATATTATGTAAAATAAATATATAATGATCGAAGTTCGATAATAATCACTCAAAATTTAGATTAATTTTACATAATAGAATTTCTCTTAACTTTTGTCATTGACTTAACGAAAGAAAACTGACCATTGAATAATATGCTGACAACACCAAAACTCGTTAATAGTAATAATAAACTAGATGCTGAACAGAAAAAGGAAATCGGTTGACCGAAAGAGGGGGACAAGGTTTTCTCTTTGCCTCATATTTTGATTCTTGTTTATTCACCAGAGAGGATGGGTGTGTGAGAAGTCCGGATATGCACCTACAGCTCAAGCCATATTTTTTGCTGGTTCATTTGTCGGGGGTCTTTTGTTTGGATGGATCGCCGACAACTTCGGAAGAGTTCCAGCACTGATAGGTAACTTAAAACTTACTATGACCGGTGTATTCTAGAATAATCTGGGCTGATGCTCTTTGTCATTCATAATTAATAGTTTTTGTAATTCGTGTATCGTTCGTGTAGCGTTCGTTTTGTAATTGTAATTTTGTAATTTGTAATCGTTATTGTAATTATCAGCCGAGATACTAAAAAAATCAGTCGCCAGATTTAAGTGGGTGTAGATATATTGAAAATATTTTACTTTTTATATTTTAGGTTCGAATCTAGTCGGCAGCATTGGAGGTATAGCAACGATATTCACAAGTGGATTGTGGGACTTCATAGCGTGCAGATTTTTAGTCGGAATGTCCTTCGACAACGCATTCATGATGATATATATTTTAGGTAAATAAACAAAAAAACTACAACAGTCTAAAACTTTATATAATAAGCAAAAGGTCCATTTGTGCGAAGTGTAATTTATGTCTTAAACTCTCAGTCAAATACTAAAAATGTTACACCAAATAGGAAATTGTTCTATTGAAATTAGATTATTTAATTTAAATGGGCGCGTCATATGTAAGCAATATGAGTATAATACATTGTATAATTATTTCTATGATGTCCACGTGTTGACTATCTTTTATAAAAGATATACGGTCGTGAACAAAGTGAAAAGAGAAAAAACACTAATTTGAATAATAACGTCTATATGTATATGACGAATAATTTTATATCAACACCATTAATGATTTTAAGGTCCTCTCAAAACTTAATTAGCCCAATTTTCCATCAACACACGTGTTACGTTTCATTATCATTTGATTTCAATTACTTGATTAAAAATGATTATTTTGTACACAAATGTCTTCTACAATCTCTTAGACTTGTTTTAGAAAATCCCAATAATCAAATTTATCTTAGGCTGCAAACTCGCTTCGAGAATTCATTAACGAACATTCCAGACCGAAGACTATTATATATATTTTTTCAAACAATGAATTTTGCTAATGTAACAACTTGTTTTCTTAAGGAGCTATAATAATATACTTGTGCCCAAATTATCTTTTGACGGAGGACGCACCTTTACATAAACCTCAAACTCCAGTACTAGAATACGTCGGTCCCCGGCATCGTACTTGGGTGGCGAATATGTCGATAGCCTTGTACTTCGGAACTGGTTGCCTGACGTTACCCTGGCTGGCTCTATGGATGGGTGACTGGAGGAAGCTGCTCTGGCTGACGTCGCTGCCAATGCTGATAGTCCTCTTCGTGCCTTTCGTCGTCCCCGAGAGTGCGAGGTGAATACTTTAAAATAGTTTTAATGTGAATTACGCAGCCTTTTTTTATTGCTTAGATGGGTGGACGAGCTTACAGCCCACCTAGTGTTAAGTGGTTACTGGAGCCCTTAGACATCTACACTGTAAATGCGCCACCAAACTTGAGACATAAGTTCTAAGATTTCAGTATAGTTACAACAGCTGCCCCACCCTTCAAACCGAAAAACGCATTACTGCTTCACGGCATAAATAGGCGGGGTGGTGGTACCTACCCGTGCGGACTCACAAGAGGTCTTACCACCAGCGGAAATTAATACGTATGATTGAAGTCACAACCACCAATCTTCAAGGACTGGATCATAGCAGAAACAATCAGGACGATACTAAACTGTAATTATAAATCAAAGTTAGGCAACAATCTTGTTACTTTTCAGATGGCTACTAACAAGGGGCCGAGTGAACAAAGCTGTTGAGATACTAAAGACATTCGAACGTGTCAACGGCACTAAGATACCTGACGATGTCATGGACGATTTTGTTGTGAGTTCTGTTATGAATTTTGTACATACACACAGTGGTTGTTATTGTTCTGATGGGTCAACGAGCTCCCGGACCACCTGGAGCTACGTAGTGGAGTGCACAGACATCACGTCATAACTTTTCTAAGGAAATACGTACTTGCCCGTGATCATGACTTTAACGGTTAAAAAACAAAACCTTACGACTTACAAGAAAATCCTCGATATTAACAATGGGTTGTGAATACAACACGGGTAGATATTACAATTCTGTTTATTTTCCCTGCAAAGCAGTAATGCGTTCCAATTTGAAGAGTAAAAAAATTGACTTCAGAGTCAAAGAAATGTGCAGTTTAGTCTTGTTTGTTTGCTTGTCTAGTGATATTTCACTGCAACATTATTGGGGTACATTCTACTATACCTACACTGGTGTTTAGAATTAACTAAGTGGTGGGAGGGGAGGTTGAAGAACTGACCCTACGCTAAATAAATATTTTATTTTACTCTTAAAAGCTGTGCACCTTTTTATGCCCTCAACTTCAAAACAGAAAGTATTGACGAAGCGGCCTTTTTCTTAGGTATCGGCGCGTCAAACCAAGCAAGAGAGAGAGTCCCTGATAATATTATTCAAGAACGGCCCGCTCCGCATCACCATGATTCTGATGGTAGTCGTCTACATGGTGTGTGCGGTGATATTCGATGGTCTGGTGCGGCTGTCCGACGCATTCGGCCTGGACTTCTTCATAACATTCACATTTACGTCGGCTACGGAGATCCCTTCAGTTACGTTTGTAGCACTTCTACTTGACAGGTGAGCTGTTTCTCTGAGCAGGTGTCAAGTGTTAAGTGACATGTCTCAAGCTGGGTGACGACATTTTAATATGTCTACAGTTTACCACGCAACACCATGTGAGGCGTGAGCTCGATTTAAAATAAGACAGCGGCAGCGGCTTGGCCCTGCCCCTGGCATTGCTGAAGTCCATGGGCGACGGTAACCACTCACCATCAGGTGGGCCTATCTGCCTACAAGGGCAATAAAATAAAATAAAACTAAATTGTTAGTTCTGTCTTATGTCCATTTTAGCCGTATCATACTGGTTTACGATGAGGGAAATTGTTTGTGTTCGTCTCATTATCCATAATGTATCAAGACATAATCAGCTATTGAAGCTTGACTCATTTTTGTTACTTACCACAACATGATAAATTGTTTGTTTTAAATTTTCAGATGGGGACGTAGAGTTCTGACGTGCGGTCCTATGGGAATATCCGGGCTCTTGATACTGATCGCGATTTTTGTTCCCAAAGGTAAGATGCTACACGACAATAAGATGAAAAATGTACTGGTGGTAGGACCACTTGTAAGTCCGCACGCGTAGGTACCACCACCCCGCCTATTTCTACCGTGAAACAGTAATGCGTTTCGGTTTGAAGGGTAGGGTAGCCGTTGTAACTATACTGAGACCTTAGAACTTATATCTCGAGGTGGGTGGCGCCTTTACGTTGTAGATGTCTATGGGCTCCAGTAACCACTTAACACCAGGTGGGCTGTGACATCGTCTACCCTTCTAAGCAATAAAAAAAAAGATGAAAAAGGATTTGGATTGGTGTTGATTTTGCTAGAAATATTTGTAGCTAGTTTTACATTTTCATCTTGTGTTCTTTTCTTTGCAATTAATACTAGAGGTGACCCGTGGTTTTACCCTCAGACACAGCCCACTGAGTTATTCGCCGGATCTTCTCTGTGGGTCGCGTATCCGGTCTGGTTGTAGATTCTGCGAAACACTGCTCTTGTTAGGGTTAGTCGGACTTTTTGGCGGGAACGCGAGGAGCGAAGTTGTGCGATTTTATTTATTTTGTCTATTTAGTGTTTCTTCAGGTTTAAATGTGTAATAACGGTGGCTTATTAACTGTTTAATATATGTGAAATCTGTGAAAGTGCACAAATGTGGGAAAATGAAACAAAACCGCTGAGCTAGCTTCTCGGAATCTTCCAAAAAGTCCACTGAAAAAGTCACCAAGTCCAGTAAATGACCACCATTTTACTGAGATTATATTTCATCTCATATCATCTCATCTCATTTCATTTCGTGCCATGCCATGTTTCATATTGATCAACTTCATTTCATTTCACTTCATATTACCATTTTTCATAAAAATAAGAATATAAATTAAAATAAGACCTGACCTAAAGGTCTTAGTTACCAGGTCATAAAATCCCTTAAAAAAGGGTTGGTCTTAGCAACATCGTCAGGATTGAGCCCCGTGAGCTCACCTACTTGTTAGGGTTACGCTGAAATGGCCTCTCAAGGCTACCAGCCTAGCTAAAAAAAGAGATCCGTGGCGCGGTCTTGCCCGAACAGTATCGAACCATCTGCTCGTCTACCTCCCCAGAAAAAAATCCTGTAATTAATGTGTAATAGTTAGTGTTTTTTTTCTATTTTCTTTTAGGCATCGCCCAAGCTGCATTGGCGGTAATGGCGCGGTTCTTCATCAACATGTCGTACAACGCTGCGGTCCAGTGGGTCACGGAACTGCTGCCCACGGGCGTCAGGGCGTCAGGGTCCTCAGTTCTGCACATGAGCGGCTACGTCGCTATAGTGCTTTCACCTTTTATTGTCTATTCGGTGAGTTTGACTCTGCACATATATAAACACTAGCGACCCGCTCCCGCTTTGCTGCAGAAACATTTAATTTATTATTAATTATGAAAATTTATCGTACTGATGGTAGGACCTCTTGTGAGTCCGCACGGGTAGCTACCATCGCCTCTGCCGTGAAGCAGTAATGCGTTTCGGTTTGAAGGGTAGGGCAGCCGTTGTAACTATACTTGAGACCTTAAAACTTATGTCTCAAGATGGGTGGCGCATTTACGTTGTAGATATCTATGGGCTCCAGTAACCACTTAACACCAGGTGGACTGTGAGCTCGTCCACCAATCTAAGCAATAAAAAGGCAAAAAAAAACAGCACCGAGTGGGTCTCACAAGCCATCAATAGTATTTGTGTTTGCGATAGGAACGTGTCTGGACCCTGCTGCCGCTAGTTATCCTGAGCGTGATAGCTCTGGCCGGCAGCGGTGTCGGCGTCGTGCTGCCGGAGACCATGGGCAGATCCATGCCGCAGACCATGGCGGACGGCGAGAGGCTCGTCAGAGATTATTCGTTATGCTGGTATGAACTTATTGTAACATTAACATTATTCTTCTTGTCCACGAACCGAGATGATGGTGATGTTGATGACATTACACGTCACGATCTGCATATCTTGTGAGTCCGCGCGGGTAGGTACCACCGCCCTGCCTATTTCTGCCGTGAAGCAGTAATGCGTTTCAGTTTGAAGGGTGGGGCAGCCGTTGTAACTATAGTGAGACTTTAGAACTTATATCTCAAGGTGGGTGGCGCGTTTACGTTGTAGATATCTATCGACTCCAGTATCGCTTTACACATGGGGGGCTGTGAGCTCGTCCACCCATCAAAGCAATACAAAAAAAAAGCTCCAAAACTCATTCTTTTTTTTACTAACCTACCTCTTCGCTGGTAGCCTAAGAGCTAATTCCAACTAAGCCCAGATGGGTGGGTGAGCTCACGGGCTCAACCTGAGAGAATTTGCTAATACTATCCCCAGCAAGAGCAGTTCTTCGCAGAATCTACTACCAGATCGGAATCGACAAGATCCGGCGAGAAACTCAGTGGGCAAACACATTGTATTGCACTGTAGTCTATTAGTTATATTAGACACATATCATCTAGCCAAGGTGATGATGATATTTAGGGTTAAAAGTATGTGTGTACATGAGACATAAGACACGTGGGTCTTTCCGGTTCCCGTAGCAGATAAAAATATTCTAGCTTGGCGTCGAATTTACCACGACTGCATATTTAAAAAAACAACTCCATCATCTTAAGGATACGTTTTTACACGATCTGTGCGCAAATTCGACTTTTGTTTTTTATTGGATCCCCATTCATTACGTAGTGCTTCTTTCAAACATCAAACTGTAATTAATTCGTTCGCATTAACTATATAGCTGTTTATCTATTTTGAATCACAGGAAACCAAAGTCGGAAAGCTCCGAAACAGCTCAATGGAAAAACGAAAAGGAAAAAACTCATCCTTTAGTATAGAAACTCCTTCCAGTTCCCGAAGGAAAGGAACTTCCGAGGGGGCGTGTTTGCGGACGCAAATGATCCGAGGTGATCATTAAGGTTTTTACTCAACGTATTGCGTATTAATAATAAAAATAGATAAACAATCATTGTAGTGCATTTACTTTTACGTAATTGCAAGCTTGTTATGCAGTTATAGGGAAAATGTTCGAACTCTAAGTTAGAACTTTGCGTTTGTGTGGGTGTGGGTCAATGACATCTGATAGAAAAAATACAAATACAACTTAATAACGGGTATTTTATTGTTAATTTGTATTTTTGTATTTATTAGCGTAAGTGGGTAGACTAGGTCACTGGTCGCCGGACGGTAAGTGATTACCGGGGACCGCGCGTGACTTAACTCGAATGCCGTCGCCAGTTTGAGACATAATATATAAAGGTCGGAGTAACATTGTCACATCCGTCATCGAGCCTTTCAGATTCGAAAGCATTATTGTCAGGTCATTGCTCCCGGAGTTATGAGCTATTAATTCGAATGCTTACTAAAATCAAATCTATCATACGTAAAGTATTTCAAAGGTGTTGGCTTTGTTAATACCATCAGAACTGTGTGCTTAAGGTGAGTTTTTTAACTTCTCAGTCGCGTAAAGTTAACTCGAAATTGTATGGAGTTGGAACAGCGCCCCTAGCGGCAAACGAAGAGAAGTTGCACAGAACTTGCGAAGCACACTGATGGCGTAGATTAACTTCTTCCGTATAATTTTAGTAAAAATTCAATTTACTTTAGTACACACTCACACAAAAGCAAAAATGGTTCATGTCCTTGATTAAATAAAATTGTACGTTAAAATAAGAATTCTATGTTCGTTTTTTATGTATCAAGTAATAAAGATATCTCGTAGATGTGAGTGAGGGTAATTGTTCCGCGCGCTGCCTTTGAATCTTTAAAAGAAAACCTTCAATAGCTTTAAGCACGCCTTCCATTATTAATAAAATTGTATTAATAATAACGTCAATTAATTTGTTGGAATTGTAATTTTAAGGTATTTAGGATACTTTTTTATTAAGCCATTATTGTTCTTTTCTTATTGTCATCGTGTCTAAAACAAGATGTTTTAAAAGAGAAACTCATAGGCTATAAATAGTGCGCTAATAAATTAAAATGAATTGTGGCGTGACAGGGTTTCGTCCAGTGTGAAGTTATTTCTGTCTATATTATCTTAAACACATCTACATTATCAGTTTTGGATTTCCCCCCAATAGATGGCGCTGCTCGATTTGTCTGAATCGTGCAATTGTCCCCACGGAGTGAATTTTCTTGGTTTTTTTTAAATAAATACCTAATAGGTAGATATTGTTACGTTTTTATGACTTAATATTACACACTCGGTAATTACAAATCTAAAAGTCTGGGATCCAAGTTTCTGAATACACTGCTCACTACTGCAAAAGTAGCAACATACTGCAAATACATCAGTGAGCATATTTTCAGTCGGTTATTAATTAAAGTGACCGGAATTACTAATATTATTTGTCATTGTTTTTGTTTTTTCGTTTACCATTCTGGTTAGGTTTCAATATCTGACCTTTTAGCTCTTTCACGATGGTGGATTAATGAAGTGCCTACGTTAAAAATGAAAATCGTAAAATTTAACGGTGCGTAAAGGACGACTTTTGCGCTGATAGGTATCTATGGGCTCTGGTAAAAGTTTAACATCAGAAGGACCGCGAGCTCATTACTTGATCTACAGATAAATAAAACTATACTACATTACTACTAGTATTTACAGTTGAGATTTTATATTTCTAAAAACAGAAACAGTGAAGCATACCTGATATAAACTACTTTCAAGTAAAATATACAATCTTAAAATAATGTGTGTTGTTTACTTTATAAGTGGCGATAAAGTATTGTACTGGTTTCTTAACACATTGCGCAAACCGTCTATAGTCAATCTATAGACGGTTTGCGCAATTTGTTATCTCTATTAATGCGTATAAAGCGCGGAGCGTCGTAATACAGACTATTGCGCAGTTTGATTATAGGCACTAGGTATCGATTTTTACGGACATTTATAAATAACCATTAAAACTAAATTTTTCTGTGAATTTAGCTATGATTTTAGTATTTTTTTTTTTTTTCAATTAGATAAAGTTTTTGATAGAATACTTTTTTCAATAAATCCTATAGAACTTTCTCCAAAATATATGAAAATGAGCTCAGCACTAAAAAGGTCAACGTACTTGGGAAGGTATATATATAAAGAACTATGTGCTTAAATTCTTATCCTCATAATTCTTTATAGATTATCTCTCTTATATTTTATAGAAAAATCTAGTGGAGCCTACGATTAATGTACAACGTTAAAAAATACCAAGATAAAATATACTGATTAAGTTAAATTAATGACGAATAATTATCATAACGAATGCGGTCCAACCGGCTACGCACTCAAATATCTATGATAAGAGAGATAAAGGTAATAAATCAGTGTGGTCTAATGTTATTACTTTATACGGAAGAACTTTCATGAAGCTTTTACTGGTGGCAGGAGGTTTTGTAAGAGCGCATCGGTAGGTACCACCACCTTGCCTATCTCTGCCGTGAAGCAGTGATGCGTTTCAATTTGACAGGTTGGGCAGCCGTTGTATTTAAAAACGGAGACTTAGAACTTGTGTCTGATGGTGGGTGGCGCCATTTACGTTGCCGATGTCTATGGGCTTCGGTGACCACTTCACACTAGACGGGCCGTCAGTTTGTTAAACCTTATGAGCAAGAAATGGTTGTATGTGCGAATGGCCTATTTTGGGTATGGAAATCGGTTGTTTTCTTAACACAAACATTTGATTGTAAAATACTATCATATAATATATGGCTATTCATATGGCTATGTGTCGATTGGTTTTCCATGTAAATTATTTGCAAATTTATTTTATTGTTTTGCGAAGACATACAAGCTTACGGCCCACTAGATACATATGTACATGTAGGTACATATATATTTATACTTTTTAATTAGATATATACTCGTGCCTTCGCTTATCATCCTCAAAGTTAGTGGCCCAGCTAATCCGCTGTATAACTCTAAGTACTCTTTCCAAATCTCTTCTGAAGAAACCTATGTCAAGACAGATAGTATCGGGACCATGAAATGTGATGATTAGCGCAGACGTAGTTCATTCCAGTGGCAGGAGTGAAACGGTAAGAAAGGTGATAGGCACGTAAAGCTTTTAAAATAACTGTCTCATAGGTATCGACAGGGTCGTGATTAATCAAAATAAGATTATGAATTTAATTCCTTTTAAATTATATTTTATGTACGCATGCCTTAAGGACTGAGATTTTGTGAAGTACGTATGTGTATGTATCGATCTGTTATATGGACATCCAAGATTATCTTGGTAAGTAATCGAGTTAAGGTAATTTTCTGTTTCCTTAATTTTTGAATGCTAAAAGATATATTTAAAATTAATTTTACTGCTTAGTCTTATTATAAAACTTTCGTGGTGACGGTCTTATATTATATAAACGTCGAGAATAAAATAGTGAGAACAATAAAAATACAAGACTACGTTGTAAGGTTTTTAATTTTACAAATACATGTTTAGCATATCAATATTTTTAGGTTATATTGAATAAGACAACCTGAACATTGTTCAAGTAATACTAAAAGTATTGTACAAATGTTTTTAATAAATGATAATTTTATAATTATGAATATTGTTTTAATGAAAAACTCGTACGATCTATTACTTCGAAATGCAAATAAATTTTAGGTAATAGTACGTATACTGATTGTTGATGCTGACTTGTGGTGTTACGTGGTTAGCTAAGCTAACCGAAACCGTGAGTGGTTACCGTCGCCCATGAACTTCAGCAATGGCAGGGGCAGAGCCAAGCCGCTGCCTCCCACTAATACTCTCCACAAGCCTCGTTTGAAGAAGGACATGTCATAGCGCTCGGGAAACACCATAGAGGGGAGCTCATTAACTAGCCGGATGGCAAAAAATACCTTTGGAAATGCGCTGTGGATGACTGCAGTGGCTCCAGGTAGTATGGATGGATGAACTCTACTCCGGTGGCGGGCGGTAAAAACGAGATGACGGTATCATTTCGAACAACTCCTCAGAGCACTCTCCATGGAACATACGGTACAAAATAGAGAGGGAACTGAATTCCCTCCGCAGAATCAGAGGTTCCAAGCGATCCGTGAGAATGGGATTAAAGGAGTGTTAGCAAATTCTTTCAGGTTGAGCCCGTGAGCTCACCTACCCATCTGGGCGTAGCCGGAATCGCCTCATAAGCTACCAGCGAATAGGTAGAGAATAAAAAAAATACACAAAATTTATAAGCATCAGTGTAGACATACCTACATAGGAGGAGCTCGGTGAGAAACACACGTACATAGAATTAGATATATTTGAATATTATAAATAAATAAGTTATAACACCCGTTTCTTCTGATAAAGTATCAAAAATTATCAGGTGATGTAGGATATTATGTCGTACAGATTATTGTAATTTAAGATCCTCTGGCCTCGTTTGAATAGGCTAGTCACTATCGTATTAATCGTAATCAAAGTGATTTCCTATAAATCTATCTGCCCATAATCTATACGCTTTTATAAAAATGTAACAGAAGTGTATTTGTTTATTGAAGATTAATTTTATTATCAAAAAGTTAAGAGACTAACATACTTGTAGTTGATGTACTTTTGGCCTGTCATTTTCGGCCCATTTGTGCTGCGACGTAGCCGCCATAAATGACCACCTTGTCGACGTCGCCCTAAACACGTCATTACGGAACCTTCCCATTCATTAACGGTGCTTTTAAGTACCACAAGCACCGGTCACCGTCCTCGGCGAACCCGTCGCTTGCGACGAAGGGCTCCACGAGTGAATTAACCTGTGGTTTGTTATTCTCGGGATATTATGCTCCGAACACATAAAAGTCAAACACACCAATTCAACAATATAATAATATAACATAATACAACAATATAACAATAAAATAATATGTGTACAATGTTCAATTATAAAGTAAAAAGAGTAAACAAGTCGATAGGCACTACAAGACACAAATTAAAACTAAAATTATAATACGTTTTACAATTTAAATCGACGCGCGCGAATCTCGCAGTATGACGTCACGGGACACCTGCGCGTTCGGGAACTCCGATCGCATCCGATGACGCCCGAATGCGACCGAGTGTTGCACGCTACAAACCCATAGACACAGCCTGCTGAGTTTCTCGCCAGATCTACTCAGTGGGTCGCGTTTCCGACCCGTCGGTAGATTCTGCGAAGCACTGCTCTTCCTAGGGCCAGTGTTAGCAACACTCCCGATTAGAGCCCTGTGAGCTCACCTACACGTCAAGGAGTAGCTGAAATAGTCTCTTAGCATAGGTAGGTAAAAAAAATGTGACGAGCATGCAAAAGCAGTGCCTGTCTCTATAATAATGTTTCCGAGCTTATCTCGAAAACGTCTTTGTGTTTAGTGCCAGTTTTTTAATGTTCTCGACTCTCATTTGTAATAATGAAATGAAGACCTCAACCAATTTTCAGTTGTCTCGTAATTTAAGCAAGTTGAAATGCTTTTTTGACTGGGCTAATAAGTTAACTCAAATTTTGATGCTAATATAATAAGCCTTTCGACCCCCAATGTAATAAACAATCTTATTCTTATTCTAATCGCCAAATCAACAAATGTCTTATTAAAAACAAGAGAAAGGTAGAGAGAGGTCAATAGTGATGATATTCCGGCTTTTTGGCCAAACAATCCAAATTCAAGCAGGGCGAAATGGCAGGCTCATCTAGTATACTTCGTTTTATCATAGTTTTATCATATATCACTGAATATCGACCGTAAATAGGTAGACATATAGATAAATGTAACTTGTAATAGTGATTTTAAAAAACCACGTTAAGGCTTGCGCTCTCTTGTAATGGAATTCGATTAGCTGGTTCAAAAGTGGGGCCCTTGTTTTTTTGTTTTTCGTAGTGATAAAAACAGCATTATGTCGATTAAGGTGTCCGAGTCCAAGGAGGTTTGTTAATATTTCATAGTATTTCTTCTTTTTTTTTAATATTCAAATAATTATTTGTTATTTGTATTATAAAACAATCCGAGTTTCTCGCGATGAATTTTTTGAACATGAACAAAACTAACCAAAGAACACGCTTTTATCATCATCATCATCATCTGAGCCTATAGCTGTCATCTGTTGAACATAAGCCTCTCTCTCCAATCGATTTCCACCTGTATCCAACGTGACCCAGCGATTTTCACTAGGTCGTCGCTTCATCTCGGGGATACCCAGTTGGACTTGTCGTATCTGCAGTAGAACTTACATGCTGCGCGGAATTGATAGTTTCTAGCGATAAGATCACCGATCAAGTGTATCTTGAATGTATTTTTAGTGTACTTTTACTGTTTTTCGACTATCATTTACTCAAAACAAACACAAAAATAAAATAAACTTTTTTTGTTGCAATATCTTCGTATAAAGAAGTACTGTAAGTAGTAGTTAGTAGAATTTATTAACTACCATAAAATACGCTAAGCATTATACGTTCCAACGAACGGCTAGCACTGGTTGGACGGGACCACTTCGATAAAGCGGCACGACACGAGAACCCCCTCATCGTGGCCGCCGGTAAGTACATTCCTGATCCTGCGGAAAGAATGGAAAGCAGTCGACGTCGCCCAAAACATAGACATAGTCTCGAGATGGGTGGCGACATTCCCTTAGTGATGTCTGCGTCTACGATTCACTTATTTAATACAATAAAAACGCACATTTTTAGGAGACAATAGCCCTCAACAATGGGGAGAAGCCTCAAGAAGACATCCTGTGTCGTATCATCACGCATGTTGGAGAGATGGGTCTTTACCAGAGGGTTCTCTTCGTGATACTGTTATACTTCGGCGCGATCTTCATGTTTGTCTACTCAGTGCAGATGTTCGTGGCAGCCACTCCACAGGAGCACTGGTGTAGGGTTCCGGAGCTGGGGCACTTAGATCAGGAACTAAGGTAGAGCTTACAAGAACATTCGTCTGGTTGATTAAGTTACCACATAAATCATCATGGCGGATCCTTTGGCCAAACCATAATGTGTTGTTTAGTACCACAAAACTTTTTTGATTAGCAATGTCTTGACTAAAAGAAAGTGTCGAACAAACGATTCACATTTAGGTGTCCAAAAACACTTAGTTACTTAGATTTAAGTACAACTTTGCCAACGTCGGGTAGTGGAGGTATCAACATAATGATGCTAAGACATTTACATTACATTTACAGGAATGAACTGAAAAGAAAGTTACCTATTTAGTTTTACAATTTTTGCATTGAACAGTTAGTAGGAACTACAATATTATATTATTAGCGTCTATGAAAGATCCAAGCGACCTACCTTTTTAGTGAGGAAAGTTAATAGGAAGTTCATGTTGATGGAGAGGGGGATTATGTTTTATAATAAAGTATATAGGAGATTACACTTATTGTTAAGGATGCAGTTGAAGAATATATGATCCACTGTGAAAATTAAATACAAAGATAATAGCATAGGCTATGAATAAAACCATCCACTCACCTGTGAGAATGCCAAGCCAAAATTTATTATAGGAGGAACCTATCCATCCCTGGCGCAGCGCAAGGTCGCAATTGGGATAGATGTCTAATGTACGACGTCAACTGGACTACTGTGTTGGTGAATCTGACTCCACCGGATCCCGGGTCTCCGAAGAAACCCTGTTCTGATGGATGGGAGTTCTTGTTTAACGATATACCCTACGCTACGGTTGTGAGTGAGGTATGGTTAAATATTTTTTCCGAAATGTGTATTAGATTGTGATTATTTTGGCATCAGATTAATTCTGCCTATCTTTACTTCTCCTTGAGTCGATAATCCTCAATACTGAGATTCGTGGCCTCCTCTAATAACTTTCTCCTGTATTATCCTGCGCCATTCCTGCCTATCTTCCAGCTATAGCTAGGTATATATCCAGCTTTTCCAAATTGTCACCTCTTTACACGGCAACTACTGCATGAACTAGACTGTATTTGACCTAATAGTTAAACAAAGTGCCAATCTTTTGACCTTATTTCAATTATTCCTCAAAATTTACTACTCTCTTGTTAACTTAATTATGTTTCAATGAAGTATCTCCTTAACAGAGAGAATGGGTATGTGGAAAGGCAAGCTACGTGCCAATAGCTCAGGCAATATTCTTCTTTGGCTCGCTTATCGGCTGTATCCTGTTCGGTTGGATTGGAGACTTGTACGGGAGAGTTCCTGCTGTTGTAGGTATTGGAATTAAGTATTTTTTATTTTTATTTTATATATTACATATTATATCGGCGCAACCCTGCTATTTAGTTAACTAAGATGGTACTAGTTGTTTCCTCAATGTTAAAATTGTTGGATAACTGTTATAAGTCCAACGGAAGACAACAATTGTTTCAAAAACAACAGCATTGAATTGTGTCAGCAACGCTGACGTCATCATTTTAAAAACACCATGGAACTAGCCAATCCGTCCTATATTTTAAACTGACAATTTGAAAGCGGATCGTTTAAGTCTTGAAGTCATTTGCACTGAACAGATAATCTTATAACGCCGGGTGTATTTTTCATGTTTTATTTATTTATTGCATAGATGGGTAGACGAGCTCACAGCCCACCTGGTGTTAAGTGGTTACCGGAACCCATAGACATCTAAAACGTAAATGCTGCCACCCACCTTGAGATATGAGTTTTTAAGATCTCAATATACTTATAGTTACAACGGCTGCCCCACCCTTCAAACCACCGAAACGCATTACTGTTTCACGGCAGAAATATGTAGGGTGGTGGTACCAACCCGTGCGGACTCACAAGAGGTCCTACCACCGGTAAACAAGAGGTCCTAACACCAGTAGTTTCTTTTGTTTTAAATAGGTTCAAATCTCATCGGATGCGTGGGTGGAGTTGCGAGTTGTTTCACAATTGGATTGTGGGACTTCGCATTCTGTCGGTTCCTCGTGGGATTGTCGAATGATTGCTGTTTCATTATGGTGTATATTTTAGGTGAGTAAGCTATTAATTTACCTTGTAGGAATCGAAGATTTCCCATCTTTATATGTAACGATAATTGCGGTTCTAAATGTAATAGGAATCGGAAAGTAAATTGCATTTGTTAATAAAACTATAAAAAAAAAACGTGCTGTAGAAGGACCGCCGTATCGTAAAAAAGCATGCAGCTTAATTTATGATTTCGAAAAAAAAATAAAAATTATGAAAAGAGTATGGAACTGCAAAATTTTTAATTACATAAAAAATAATCGATTGTGAGTTTAAAAGTATATGTTTTAATGTATTGTGTTGATGAAATTCTATTTACTAGTGGTCCCCTGGTAGTCGAAATTCGACTTTAACTACTTGAAATTATAAGTTTGTACACTATTATGATTCTATTGTCAAAGACACTATACTTCTTTAATCACAGATTTCGTCAATACTACAGTTTTTAGACAAATATTAATAAAGACAAAACAATATTTAATCTATTCTCAATTTGACAAACTATAACTGACAGACTGCAATAATAAAAGTTTGACAATAAATGAATAAACAAATAGTATGCATGCGTGTGTGTGTCAAATACATGGCAGTGTGTGTAATGTTTTTTTTTATTGATTATAGTATTATTTATGAATAATTTAAAAAAAAATTAGCATTCTGCACTCCTTCTCTCTATATTCTCTATAAGTATGGGAAATTTCATACTTCTCCGTCCGCGCAATTTTCGTAAAAAGGGGTACAAAGTTTATGCTTCACGTATTAATATATTCTATTGATGACTAAATTAGGACATAAGGCTTTTTCGTTACGTGATGATTTCGAACTGTCAAACTCTACTACAAGCCGCGTACGCTCGTGTAGAAAGACTATATTGAGACGATAAATAATTTATTTCAATTCTTCAGTATTAGAATACGTGGGGACGAAACATCGTACTTGGGTGTCTAATATGTCCTTTGCGATCTCTGGCTGCCTTGGAGCTACAATGTTGCCAATATTGGCGCTTTGGCTGCTAGATTGGCGGAAGCTGTTGTTGGTGACATCTCTGCCAATGTTGGCTGCATTGGCCATACCTTGGATAGTTCCAGAGAGTGCCAGGTGAGTTAAAAAGGGAATTGGTAACGACCTATACAAAATAGTTTGGTTTCGTATAAGCAGTTTGCTTATCTGTTTGTGATACAAAAAAAAACTTAAAGTTGAAATGAGTAGTGCTTCACATATTCTACGGTCTACACTTTAGGCCTCGCCACGCTTTTTTTTACAATAAAATCATTTTTTCTTACACTATTTGTAATTCAAATTTATTAAAATTTATTTTCTTTTTTTTAGTTGGATTTTCTGTAAAAGCGTATTTTTTTAATTTTTTTAAACTAATATTTAATTTTTATTTTTTAGTTGAATTTCAATTTTTTCAATTACTTTTTTTTCCATTTTTTTTTAATTTTGAATTGTCATCGGTCCCTAATAAGTATACCAAATTTCGAGTTAATCCGAAGTTTTGAGGGGGATCAAAATCATGTTCAAAGATTCCGTTACATACTAACATACATACGTCTGAAGCTAATAAAAGCGTATTATAAAACGCGAGATTATACCGTAAAACCTATTTTAATTTATTTTTTTTGCCTTTGTAGGCAGACGCACACTGCCCACCTGATAATAAGTGGTCACCGTCGCTCATGGACGTCAGCAATGCCAGGGGCAGAGCCAAGCCGCTGCTTACCATAAAGTGCTATCCGCAAGCCTCGTTTGAAGAAGGACATGTCATAGCGCTCGGAAAACACCGTGGAGGGGAGTTCATTTCAAAGCCGGATGGTACGTGGCAAAAAAGATTTTTGGAAACGCACTGTCGATGACCGCAGCGGTTCCAGATAATATGGATGAACCCTGCTCCGATGGCGGGAGGTGCGATGATAAAAAGGACATGAGGGGACCATCTCGAATAATTCCTCAGAGCATTCCCCATGGACCATACGGTATAAAACACAGAGAGAACCGAAGTCCCTTCGTAGACCCAGAGGTTCCAAGCGATCCGCGAGAGCAGGACTATCGACCATCCGAACAGCCCGTTTCTGTATGGAGTCAAATGGAAGTAGCTAGTATTTGGGAGCCCCGGCCCAGAGGTGAGAGCAGTACTCCACGCGAGGTCGGACCTGCGCTTTATAAAGCGCAAGTCTCTGTCCAGGCGTGAAATACCGCTTCGCTCTATTGAGGACTCCCAACATGTATGCCTCAGATTGACAGCAGTTCTCATTTTATTGTACCAAGCTGCCAAAATCGGTATATTTTAATTATTGCTGTGCAGATGTTATGTAATGGTAGTAGTCATAGTAGTACCGGAGTCCATAGATAGTACAATATGAATACTACGTGTCTTGAGGCACAAATTCGAAGTCTTCTACTCTTAAAACCGGTACTTCTCCTCGGGAATTACTCCGCGGCGAAAATAGGCAAGATTGCCTTAAGATTGGCTTAAGCCAATAAAAATATTCACACTATAAATTCGGTAGGCAGTGGCTTGGCTCTGCCCCTGACATTGCTGAAGTCCATGGGCGACGGTAACCACTCACCATCAGGTGGGCCGTGTGGTCGTCTGCCTACAAAGGCAATAAAAAAATAATAACAATAAAACTTGAATCAACCCTCGTGGTCGCAGATGGTTATCGGCATCAGGGAAAGTGGACCGCGCCATCAGCGTGCTCAGGAGATTCGAGAGTGTAAACAAAAGAAGGATACCCGACGATGCGATAGAAGAATTTATTGTAAGTCTATATAATTGTAAGCATAGTAGCGCGGGTAGTCACAGAAAACACACGAGTTTTTCGTTCACATTTGTTAAAATTGATTTAAAATATTAACAAAAGTCTTTTTTGAGAAATTGACCATTTATTGTGATAAGTACTAGTGTCTGCCTGCTGGGAAGTGTTATTCTCCTGTTTTAAATATTTACTGATTTCAAGATGAATGTACTGCAAAGTAGTTTGTCAGACTTGTCGGAGCACTTTTACAAGAAGATGGCTGATTTTGAGGCAAAGCTTCATCCACAGTCAGTATCATCTCCCTCAACATCTTCTCCGGACCTGGCTGCTGAGTTTGCAGTGTTTCGAGCATTTATCACTGAGGCTGTGTCGGGTCTACAAAAACAGATTGAGGTTCTGTCTCACAAACTTGATCACATGGAGATGCATGGCCGCAGGAAGATGTTGCTTTTCCACGGGGTGGTTGAACAGAAACAAGAAAATACATTCGAAATTGTGGCCGACATATTGAAAAAACATTTTTCATTAAATACTGTTTCAGTTCACGATATTAAATGGTGTAACAGAATGAGACAGCCTTCTGCCAGGGAAAGGGCACGACCGATCTTGGTGAAGTTCCATGATTTTAGTTTCCGCAATAAGATCTGGTTTAGTAAGTCTCAATTAAAAAGGACTGGGATAACGGTTTCCGAATTTCTTACGAAACAACGGCACGATGTTTTCATGGCAGCACGGGACAAGTTTGGAGTAACGAACTCGTGGACTAAAGAAGGCACAGTTTATGTTCTCGGCTCAGATGGCAAAAGACATCGGGTGTACTGCCGTAGACAACTGATTGAAATTGATAGGCACACCGTGGAGACTGTTCCTGTACAAACTGCCGCAAAACCAAACACGGCGTCTGTTGCACCAAAGCTTAAGCGTGCCGCCGCCCGTAAATGAAGATTCAATTTTATTCTGCATTTTTCATTTTATTTCTGCTACTATTACTTTCATCTTCAGGTCGAATTCATATTCAGGTCGAATTCATATTTGTTTTTCGGGTAGTTTAAGGTTTGTACATGAGTATTTCTGCTGAATAAGGCGGATTAAGCGAATAGTTCCAATCTGCTTAGTTGTTGTGTTCATACTCTGTTCATACATTTTTTTTGTACTCTGCATAATTTAACATATTACTTGTTTATGTAAATGTAATAAATTTAACGCTCAATGACATCACAACAACAAACACTTTTACCACGGATAATACTTTGACAAGCACAGATTATATTCTAATATAGATAACTTCGCGTGTTGTGTCATAGAGTAAGTATTTCGATATATAATTTTTTTTTTTTTTTACGTATAATGTTGACTCCAACAATAATCTTGTGTTGACGAAATCTTTCTTCTTAATCTTTTTCCCATTTTTTTTTTTTTTTTATTACGGCCTGAACTATGTATAATTTGTCTTTAGTAGTTTTGTTTTGTTTTTATTTGAATTATTGTTTTTCTTTTCTTTTCTTTAACTTCACGAATAATGTAAATATTTTTATTTTCAGTTTTATTTTTATTTATTGTTGTAACACTCAACCAGCGGGTGGACTGAATGTTTGTAGTTGAATTGTAACTACATAACCTGTAAGTACATTGGTTTATTAATATTTATTGTTTTGCTTCTTTACGCAACGACGCATATTAATAATTTTGTTTAGAATATTACCTGATCACATTTTATATTTATTATAATTTAATTTTTGATGTCAGACACGGAAAGCGATAGAGCTGAAATATTTTTCTCAGCAAGTAGTAATGATGCAAGTTTTACCAGTGTTCCTTCTTTGGCTGAGACACTAATGTCGCAGTTTTCTGATGGTTCCCGGAACTTTAATGTTGTTCACATTAATGCCCAGAGCGTACCAGCACATTTTCCTGATATGCTGGCAAGTTTTAGCTGTGAGAACATCCACGCCATTCTTATTTCCGAATCATGGCTTAAGCCTTGTCTCCCTTCATGTTCGTATGCTTTACCTGGCTTCCGTCTTATTCGCAACGATCGCATAAGTGGTGGTGGCGGTGGTGTAGCCATATATCTCCGCACACACATTGAGTATACAATAATTAGTCTGTCTGCACAGCCTCCTCCACCTAATGCCGGTGAGCATCTTTTTCTGGAAGTGGAGCTAAACCACCGTAAAGTTCTCTTGGGTGTCTACTACTCACCCTCGTCACATTTAGATTTTTTCTCATCCTTTGAAGGCATCCTCGAAACTTTAGTTCCTTCTTACAACCATTGCATAATAATGGGTGATTTTAACACATGTCTTCTTAAAAGTAATAGTCGTTCTTCTTCTTTTCTATCTGTTACCGAATCTTGTAATTTATCTATTCTCCCCTTAAATGCTACACACACTTTCCCCAACTGTACCCCGTCACTTCTTGACCTAATTTTGATTAGCTCTCGGGATCACGTCGCTAAACACGGACAGTGCTCAGCCGATGCGTTTTCTTACCACGATTTACTTTTCCTTTCTTATAAGATTCGCCCCCCCAAGGCCAAATCTAGAATCCTCTTGCAACGCAATTTTGGTGGTATAGACCTGGATAACCTTCGTGAAGATGCTAGTGGTATTGACTGGGACCCCTTATTTGCATGTGACGACTGTGACGAAAAGGTTAAGCTCCTTACAACACTTTTAACAGAACTATACGATAAACATGCACCGATCCGTCCGGTAAGGCTTAAGCATTTACCCTCGCCTTGGCTTACGGAGGAACTCAAAATATTATTATCTAAAAAAGCAGCATCCAAGGCAAGGTTCAAGAGAATACCTACAGTTGAGAATCGTAATAATTACATGCGGATTCGAAATCGCTGCAACAGGATGTGTAGGGATGCTCAACGCCAACATATTCATACTTCTGTAGAAAATGGAGATCCGGTGAAGGTCTGGAAATTTCTTAGAACTTTGGGGATTGGAAAGACACGTCATGTGATACCCCCTTCTGACGTGAATTTAAATGCATTAAATTTACATTTTTCAACTTCGTCCAATTTTGATGTGACAGTTAAATCGAATACAATGAACTCTCTTTCAAATCTCCCGACCCCGGATTTTTCACCGTTTATTTTCAATCACTTAACGGCTTGTGGTGTTAAGAAGAGCATCTTATCTATTACTTCTAATGCAGTCGGTGCTGACAATTTGAGCCGAAATATGATCCTACCAATCCTTGATGAAATCCTTCCTGTAATTACGCATATCATGAATTACTCTTTGAGTAATGGTACCTTTCCCTTTGCCTGGAAGGACGCGCAAATTACACCTCTGCCTAAAAAGCCTAATCCCAAATCATTTTCCGAGTATCGTCCTATATCCATCTTATCTTTCCTATCCAAGGTTTTAGAACGGCTTATTCATGCACAGCTGAGTGAATTCCTTTATGAAAATAATCTCTTAAATCCCTTCCAATCTGGTTTCCGTCCTGGTCACAGTACTACGACTGCATTGGTAAATATCACGGATGATATTAGGCTCGGCATGGAGAGGGGAATGTTGACGGTGCTTGCATTGCTTGACTTTAGTAATGCTTTCAACACCGTTGATATTGACATTCTCCTTGCTACACTTGGCTCTCTTAACACATCTCCATCCGTAGTTGATTGGTTTCGTAGTTACCTGTCTGGTCGCCGGCAGCGTGTTCGCATCGAAGATAATTTTTCTTCGTGGTGTGACACATGCGTGGGTGTTCCGCAGGGTGGCGTTTTATCTCCATTGCTCTTCGCGATATATATTAATTCTGTCTCCAACCATCTCATTTCCTCCTACCACTTGTATGCAGACGATCTCCAGCTTTATACGCAAGCCCCGGTGGAAGAATTGCCTCTTGCTTGCACCAAAGTAAATAATGACTTACTTAGTATAACAAATTGGAGTAAATCTTATGGGCTGCAAATAAATCCGACAAAAACTCAGGTCATTATTGTCGGTGCACCTAGAAGGCTTGCGACAGTTGATTGGACGCGAATTCCCCCAATTTCAATTGATGGAGTTCAAATACCAGTTAGTGATAAGGTGAGAAACTTGGGTATCTTTGTAGATAGGCATATGTCATGGGATGCACAAATTAAAGAAACTTGTCGAAAGATTTATGCGGCTGCAGGATCCTTAAGACGTCTGCGAAATTTTCTCCCTACTGCCACCAAGACTGCGCTTGCACAATCTCTTCTTCTCCCCATCCTTGATTATGCTGATGTTAGCTATCTCGATCTCACTGAAGCACAATTAAATAAACTAGAGCGTCTTCAAAATTTCTGTTTAAGATTTATATTTGGCTTACGAAAATATGATCACGTCTCAGAATTTCGCGCTAAGCTCAAGTGGCTGCCAATTCGCCTTCGTCGGAATGCTCATATTCTTTCTTTGCTCTATACTGTTCTTTTTAATCCTTCTTCTCCTTCTTATCTCAAAAGACGCTTTGAATTTATCCGTGATACACATACCATATCCCTGAGATCAACGGACAACATGCAATTAATGATGCCAGTGCATTCGACAAGGTTCTACGATCATTCCTTTACTGTTCAAGCTATTCGTTTGTGGAATGCTCTCCCGGTACGTATACGACATGCTGAAACATTAAATTCGTTCAAACGCCTCATTAAGGAACATTTTTTAAATACTAGTCAACCGATTTAATATGTGATAAGGTAGATTTCTGAAATTGGTATCTACTTAAATTGTATATGTTTCAAAGGTATTTTAAGTATCTTTTATATGTAAATTGCTTATTCTTATTTATGTGTAAAGAAGCAAAATTTAAACTTAATTTACTTATTTTTTATTTCTAATAATTATTATTATATTATAATACTTTGTATTAATTTTATGTTTATTTGCAGAGATATGTATGTGTATATGTATGTGTACATATATGTATATGTATTTCACTGGAATGGTACACCGCGCGTAGTTCGTTTCCAAATGATTCTTGTCCACCTGATGGTTGTCTGGAAGAGATCGCTTTTAGCGATAAGACCGCCAATTGTACTTTTTGTTTTTAATGTATCGCACTTGTATTATTTGTTTTTTTGGTGTACAATAAAGAATACTCTCTCTCTCTCTCTCTCTAAGCATTTACTGATAGTAGGACCTCTTGTGAGTCCGCGCGGGTAGGTACCACCGTCCTGCCTATTTCTGCCGTGAAGCACTAATGCGTTTCGATTTGAAGGGTAGGGCAGCCGGTGTAACTATACTGAAATCTTATTAGAAATTATATCTTAGGGTGGGTGGCGCATTTACGTTGTAGATGTCTATGGGCTCCAGTAATCATTTAACACTAGGTGGGCTGTGATCTCGTCCACTTATCTAAGCAATAAAAAAAAGTCTATTATATTGGTCGTATCCACGTATTTTCAAACCAATTTAAAACATCGATATTATTTTCTCATAGATAGTTTCGAACAACAAGCAAGAAACGGACGAATCTCTAATAGGACTGTTCAAAAGTCCACCGATGAGGTCGAGCATTATGGTTCTGATCTTAGTTTCTATGATGAGCGGGGTGACCATTGACGCGCTGATCAGGCTCTCTGAGGATATAGGGGATAATTTCTTCTTGACTTTCACGCTATCATCGATATCTGAAGCTCCTGCCCTGATCATAGTCACGCTATTGCTGGACAGGTAAGGCTTTTGAAGATATTTCATTATCAGTTGTGTTCTTCATGGAATGATTGCGTTCTTCCATAGCGAGTTTCGCAATTTGGGTTTAGAATTCATCCCTTAATGAAAAATGAAATTAAAAGTTAAATTAAACTACAATTTGTACAACCAGGCGTACACCCTTAAGAACATATGTCAGAAACACTGAAACCGCTATTTTCTCTTTATAAATAGAATTTGTCTTTTTAAGATCAAGCACGGGAGACTTAGCTACAAACCCTATGAAACAATTTTCAACTCGAAGGACCAGTAATTAGGGCCTAGCAGGACTTGAGTTCATTAAGCTCAGTGGACTGTAGTTTTATATGAAGATTAAATGCTTGTTTGGATCAACAACAGCAGATGCTGCAATATGATTGATCGTGTACAATAAATAATATGATCTGTTAGATTGCAGCCCCAGTGTCTGTCTGGTCCTTGATAGGGAAAACAACATGGATAAGATTTAATACAATATATTTTATTTACAGAGTAGGGCGACGTTGCATGATTTCGAGCACACTGCTACTCACTACTTTTCTATGTTTCGCCTGTGCATTCGTGCCAAAAGTTACTTAGTAAATAAATGTTTATTTAACCCTAAAGTTGTCGTGTCCTAATTAATAAGACTGCCGGTGTAGGCACTCATATCCCTGCGACCATATTTGGACACAAATCCCACAGTCAAGTACCAGTTTATTAAAATTAATGAGCGATTTCACGATGCATGACATCGTGTAATGAAAACGAGAGAAGTCTCCATTCACTCCACCCATTTTATGATTCGTTTAGTTATTTTAGTACTGACTTTTTATTCTTTATTTAATCATTGCTTATACACGAAAAAGATAGACCAAAAGGCACTCTTAACTGTAGGCAGTGGCTTGGCTCTGCCCCTGGCATTGCTGACGTCCATGAGCATCGGTACCTAACCATTTTCCACCAGGTGGGCCGTGTGCTCGTCTGTCAACACGGGCAAAAAAAAATAAAAAAAAAGTATATTACGCACCGAAGGAGAAAAGTAAGACATTCACGTCCGCGAATTGTTGTTGTTGTTGTTGACAATCGCGGATGGGCATGTTCTACTTTTCTCCCTAGGTACTTATACATTTATTTTTCAACCGGAATGAAAATTTCGCTTTTAGTCCCTGGCACGCGGGACAAAAGTACCCGATTCTCTCCCGGTGCGTATGTAGTCTCACCGGTCTCAATCGGGTACTTTTGTCCCGCGTGCCAAGGACTAAAAGCGAACTTTTCATCCCGGGGGGAAAAAAATGATAAATTGTACTGAAAATTCATTCTTCTGTTGTTCCTTAGGTATTTCACAAATGATCGCGGCAGTTCTGAGCAGGTTCGCAGTGAATATGTCGATAAGTGTGCAAGTGCAGTTGGGAACTGAATTGCTGCCGACCGCCGTGCGTGCCACGGGGACCTCCTTATTACACGTCACCGCTTTCTTTGCAACGGCATTCTCACCATTTGTCGTATATACTGTAAGTATATGTGTGCGACCATTGCGACTGCGGGACCATTTTTGAGGAACATCCAGCCAGTGCGTATGAGGCCTGTTAGTCCTCACATAGAACCGCCTATTTCTGCGGTGAAGCAGTAATGCGTTTCGGCTTGAAGAGTGGGGCAGCCGTTGTAACTACACAGTATGCTTAGTGCGAGTTTTTTAACGTTCTCGATAACGTAAAAGTTAGCTCATATTTGTATGGAATAGGATCGTTTGCCTACGTTTGCCGCTAGGGGCGCTGTTTCAACTGCATACAAAATTGGGTTAACTTTTACGCTATCGAAAACGTTAAAAAAGTCGCACTAAGCACACTGAGACCTTAGAACTTACATCTCAAGGTGGGTAGCGCATTCATGTTGTAAATGTCTATAGGCTCCACTAACCACTTAACACCAGGTGGGCCGTGAGCTCGTCCACCTATCTAAGCAATAAATAAAATAAAACCGTTCTGGAAGATATCCACACTCATGGAAATGTGAAGATAGTCGCCTCTCACATCAAAATAACCCGAATCTAACTGCCACACTATAGATCAGTCGCGCATGGGACTTTTTAAACCACATATCGCAGTAAAAGCGTAAGTAGGTATTATTTAAAACCTGCAAAAGTCGTTTTATTGTGGATAACATTGCACTCATGAATATGTACTTTAAAAGATCGTTAACGATTAAATTATCATTTTATTGTTTAATTCAAAAATTATATACACTAAATCCAATCTCAACTTTCCAAGCTCGTCGATTATAACGGTTGTTTGATTATAATCTTTCCAGGGCCGATACTGGAGGCCGCTGCCGCTGTTCATCCTCGTCGGATTAACGCTGTTCGCGTGCGGCTTGGCTTTGTTGCTTCCCGAAACCAAAGGTCGGCCTATGCCGCAGACCATAGTCGAAGGAGAGAAAGTCGTGAATGAAACTCTGCTGTGTCGGTTAGTTATCATTTCGACTGTCAGTTAAATGTGGTACAAGTAATCGATCGCTTCGTTAGCCACTAGTCTCTTACACTGTGTGCTTAGTGTGCAGTTGGAACAGCGCCCCTGGCGGCAAACGTAGGCAAACGTTCCAAATCCATACAAATTTGACTTAACTTTTACGCTATCGAGAACTTTAAAAAACTCGCACTAAACGCACTGGGCCTGATTTCTTTGGCACAGAATTCGGATCAGAGTTCAAGAAACGTAGCGTAGGTTATTTAAACAAAAATTCCGACCGGTTACAGTAAGAACATGGATTACTAGTATAATAATATCGCACATACGGTGCTATAAAGTCATCTATGCAATTTTTGTTAACACTGAACTGAGTATGACAAAATAGGTACATTTTTAAATAGTTATTAGTGAGATGAGAGAGAGAGGTTTGCTTTTACTGATGAAGTTTAAAGTTGTAGTTTAAATTATATTTTATTTCTATAGACTAGCAGAACTATATAAGAATTATAGTATAATAAGATGTTGAATTTTCCAACATTTCCCATGAAGAAATTACATAATTAGCATAAGTGACGTTATCGCACCGTATGTGCGATATAACAAACACGAGAGTGGCCTTTGTTTATTTATTACTTAATCAATAGAGTTTTAATTAATCAATAGAGCATCATCAGCTATCACATATTGCTGTCAGAGATACCTACAGAAAAATTATAAAGCACGTCAAACGATAGCAAAAGATTTCATCATAGAAATAAGTACTATTGCAGACTTTTTCATGTTAACGAAAAGTACCTATGCCACTCATAAAGTGCAGTTAGACGTTGCCTTTAGAAAATGTGTCAATTTTCATATCTTTTCTGCACAGGAAACCAGCAAATGATGAAGAATTAGAAGACTTGTCACATTTAAGAAGATCTGTTGAATAAAGATGTAAACGAAAATCGTTTTGTTTCCCCTAAAAGTGTGATAGAACTGGACGTGTATCACAACTTCATGATAGGGCCTCCAAAAATCTTCAGCCGTAAATTTGTTATTATTGCATCGATTTCAATGATTCATTTTGTATTTAGTTCACTGTGATCCCAAATGGTGTCTTTTGTTGGAATCACCTAATCTAAAAACGTATTTAATTAACAGCGATTTTTATTGAAGACTGGCTGACCCGGCAGACTTCACAGTGCCTCTATCGATAAACAAAAGACCTAAGCTTTTATATAAAATAAAGTTAAAACAAACAAAAGGAATCCGTCCGAGGGAGGGACACATCAAAGTAAAAACATAATTGTTATTTTTATTTAGTTCCGAGCATTTTCATATTTATCTACCTTTCAAACCTTCTCTGGACTTCCACAAATAATTCAAGACCAAAATTAACCAAATCGATCCAGCCGTTCTCGAGTTTTGGCGAGACTAACGAACAGCAATTCATTTATTATATCATTCAATATATTATATAGACTAGCGACCCGCCCTCGCTTCGCTTCGGAAACATTAAATTTTATTATTGATAGTTGAGTCCCGCGATGTTACCTGCGGTTATTGTCGTACCGCGGGTGACGACGCGGGATGAAGCTAGTCTAAAAAAAGTAGCCTTAGTTACTCCTTATATCATCAACTACCTATCAGTGAAAGTCCCGTCAAAATCGGTTCAGCCGTTCCAGAGATTAGCCGGAACAAACAAGACAGACAGACAAAAATTGTAAAAAAATGTTATTTTGGTGTATGTATCGTATAAATATTCATATGCACGTAGTAAAGAGCGGTTATTTCAATATTACAAACAGACATTCCAATTTTATTATGAATTTTTTATTATTTTATTATGGTATGAAGAGAACGTTCGCGAAGCTAAAACGCAAATAAACTACCGCCTTAAACTTACGGTAAACATTATTCAGTTAATAAACAAGCCATTAATAATTATTGTCGTCTAAGCGAGTTCATATTTTGTAGGCATTCAATGAAACGTAAACCCAGCAATTTTTCTAGGCGGTACTTCATAATTACCCAAATAAAAATATCAGTCCCCAAGTGCTTACTATGAACGAAGAAATTATAAGTAAGCCCGCTTTTTTTATTTAGGTGTTTACTCTCCCTTAAACAGAATCCTTTGGGACTACAATAATGTCCACGGTAGCGCGGTCTCCGTCAATGTTCATTCGGCGTTATCCGATTTAAGTGATGAAATAGATGTTTTTTCTAATTGTCTCACAACTTACAGGAAAAATCTGTCGCCGATAATTTCCCAATTAAGTATATATATTATATATTTTTTTATATTTACTAAAAATCACGCCACGTTAACTGGTCCCGTGATAAGTTCGTAAAGAACTTGTGTTACAGGTACCAGATAACGGAAATAAATGTAAGATTTTTTTTTATACACATACTATATTTAATATACATCCATAACCCTGGAAAAGACATTTATATTTATCATACAAATATCTTCCCTTGGCGGGATTCGAACCCGCGACCCCCTTGTGTAGTGAACATGTCACTTACCACTACACCAGACGGCCGTTATAATAATATACTGTTATAATAAATTAATCTTAAACAATCAATCAAATGTAATCAAGTTTTAGTTACATAATTTTTTAGTTTTGTTGATAATGCACCGTCGATTGCACCTATAATTGAGGTGACATCTGCCATGTACTTTTGTCAATTGATCAATGTTTTGTATTGATGATCACTTTGTTGGTGAAACTTAATAAATAAATAAATATCACATTGCATGCAGTCCAAATCACCTAAGGAAACACAAATCTACGAATATTTTTCATTGTGGTTTCGCTATTTGTTTTTAGAAACGATTCTATCACACCCTGTATAAACAAGCATATGAGTCGACTAGTATCAAAGCCGGCAATCTGACTTTTGGACAATTATTGGTAAATCAGAAAAACGAATTATTGACTTTGTATTCCATTGGCAGTCACAAAACTCTTCGGAACGACATCTTAGATAAATAACAGGTTAACTATTAACCTTTATTTAATGCAGGTTTTGAACCGTATTCTTTGAAGGAGACGATTATATTTGACCGACCGATTAGTCTCCTCCCAGCGATAGGCAAAATTTACGAACGGCTCCTTCGGAAACGCCTCTGGGACTTCGTTACCGCGAATAAAATTCTAATAGACGAGCAGTTTGGATTCCGCGCCAAACACTCGTGCGTACAACAAGTGCACCGCCTCACGGAGCACATCTTAATAGGGCTAAATAGGCGTAAACAAATCCCGACCGGCGCCCTCTTCTTCGATGTAGCGAAGGCGTTCGACAAAGTCTGGCACAACGGTTTGATCTACAAACTGTACAACATGGGAGTGCCAGACAGACTCGTGCTCATCATACGAGACTTCTTGTCGAACCGTTCGTTTCGATATCCAGTAGAGGGAACTCGTTTTCGTCGCCGTCATCTGACTGCCGGAGTCCCGCAAGGCTCCGCACTCTCCCCGTTACTATTTAGTTTGTATATCAACGATATACCCCGGTCTCCGGAGACCCATCTAGCGCTCTTCGCCGATGACACGGCTATCTACTACTCGTGTAGGCAGATGTCGTTGCTTCATCGGCGACTCCAGACCGCAGTAACCACCATGGGACAGTGGTTCCGGAAGTGGCGAATAGACATTAACCCCACGAAAAGCACAGCGGTGCTATTCAAAAGGGGTCGCCCTCCGAATACCACTTCGAGCACCCCACTCCCCAATAGGCGCGTAAACACCTCCGCCGTTAGCCCCATCACTCTCTTTGACCAGCCCATACCGTGGGCCCCGAAGGTCAAATACCTAGGCGTCACCCTCGACAGAGGGATGACATTCCGTCCCCACGTAAAAACGGTACGCGATCGCGCCGCGTTTATACTAGGACGACTCTACCCAATGCTTTGTAAACGAAGCAAACTGTCCCTCCGTAACAAGGTAACCCTCTACAAAACTTGCATACGCCCCGTCATGACGTATGCAAGCGTAGTGTTCGCTCACGCGGCCCGCACCAACTTGAAACCCCTTCAGGTTATACAATCCCGATTCTGCAGGATAGCCGTCGGAGCACCATGGTTCCAGAGGAACGTGGACCTCCACGATGACCTGGAGCTCGACCCCGTCAGTAAGTATCTACAGTCGGCATCGCTGCGCCACTTTGAGAAGGCGGCACGACATGAGAACCCTCTTGTCGTGGCCGCCGGAAACTACATACCCGATCCTGTAGACCGTTTGGTAAACCGTCGACGTCGCCCAAAGCACGTCATCACGGATCCTCCTGATCCATTAACGGTGCTTTTAGGCAATACAAGCACCGGTCACCGTCCTCGCCGAACCCGTCGCTTGCGACGAAGGGCTCGACGAGCGAATTAACCCACAGACACAGCCCACTGAGTTTCTCGCCGGATCTTCTCAGTGGGTCGCGCTTCCGATCCGGTGGTAGATTCTGCGAAGCACTGCTCTTGCTAGGGCGGTGTTAGCAATTCTCCGGTTTGAGCCCCGCGAGCTCACCTACACAAGCTAGGGTACGCTGAAATAGCCTCTCAAGGCTATCAGCATAGGTAGGAAAAAAAAAAAAAAAAAATTATATTTGTATTGAATCTGTATTGACATATCAATAAATTTTTTTTGTCCAAATGCACAGATTGCCACCTTTGATAATAGACGACTCATATATTCAACTTACAGTAAGATTTCTTCTTGAGTTATAACACTTATAACAGAGTGAGATTTGTTATTGTGGCAGTGTGTGTGTGTTTCATTTACTTTATGATGACTGAGCCGAGAGCTCATTTGCCTATTTAGAAAAACATATATAAAAAAAAATTTACACGATTTTTTTATTTTTTTATTGCATAGATGGATGGACGAGCTCACAGCCCACCTGGTGTTAAGTGGTTACTGGAAGCCATAGACATCTACAACGTAAATGCGCCACACACCTCGAGATATAAGTTCTAAGGTTTCAGTATAGTTACAACGGCTACCCCACCCTTCGAACCGAAACGCATTACTGCTTCACGGCGGAAATAGGCGGGGCGGTGGTACCTACCCGTGTGGACTCCCTAGAGGTCCTACCACCAGTAATTACACAAATTATAATTTTGCGGGTTTCATTTTTATTACACGATGTTATTCCTTCACCGTGGAAGTCAATCGTGAACATTTGTTGTGTACGTATTTCATTAGAAAAATTGGTAACCGCCTGCGGGATTCGAACACCGGTGCATCGCTACATACGAATGTACCGGACGTCTTATCCTTTAGGCCACGACGACTTTTACGATGTATTTACGATGTTTCCAATAAAAAAATCAATACGTTAATTACATCTTTTATTTCTTTAAAAAATTCCTACGTAAAATCAAGAACGTGTATTCACAAAACAAATCGAGGGGTGAAAGGCTTATTTGGTTTAAACGACATTTTTGGAAATTTACAGGAGAACCATTTAAAGTTTTAAATTTAGTAACAGCCCATTGAGTTCCGGATCTTTTCAGTGGGTCGCGTTTTCGATCCGGTGCTAGATTTTGCGAAGCACGGCTCTTGCTAGGACCAGTGTTAGCAACGTCATCAGGTTTGAGCCCCGTGAGCTCACCTACTAGTTAAGGTTTCGCTGAAATAGCCTCTCAAGGCTCTCAGCTTAAGTAGGAAAAAAAAAGCTTAGTAAACAGAGATCGACGTAATTACTTGAGTGCGCCGCGTAGGGCACCGGAGACCCCCACGGCAGTCTAAGGATTCAACTAAATATCCTTTCACCTCTCGATATATATATTATGTGTATATATTGCGGGATCATTTAATGCTGAGATACATTTTCCCGTTGATGTTCTGCTTCAAAGGGTTGATCCTCTTCAGTATCTGCGTCATGGTTTCGACCAAGCGCTCGCTGCTGACTCCGGTGCGCTTCGATTTGAACTTGGTGAGCAGCTCAGTCGTGGTCATCGGCTTCCTCGCCAGGTACCTCCGCACCGCCTCTTCCGTCACCCCGCATTCGCTGCACAAACAAAACAAAAAAAATATAGTTTAAAAAAACTAACAAAACACGCTTTTATAGAAAATTCAAATAAAAAATAGAAAATAAATTTTAATATATTTGAATTAAAAATAGTTTAATTTTTTTATTTATTGTAAACTTATTTATTTTTCATTTTTTCTATTATTATTTTTTTCATTATTTTTTAAATATTAAATTGCCGAGGTCCTTCATAAGTATACCAAATTTCGAGTTAATCCGACGTTTTGAAGGGGGTCAAAATTATGTTCAAAGATTAGGTTACAAACATACATACGTCTGAAGCTAATAAAAGCGTATTAATACGTACAATTTGCCCGATGATATAAATAGATGACTATATATATAGTGATATAGTGACAACCCTAGTGTTTAAGTTCCATATATTAGGGCGACCCTATGTGTTTAGGAGAATAGGGTAGGGTCGACTAAGAATTTCATTTTATGAGGAACATGAGAATTCTGACGTCACTATACGCTTATTAATATCTCTGTTTACCACGAAATTAAAAGATTCATAACTAATTTTTAGTTGGTTGTCGCTAAGCTACATTGGCATCGGCTTATCCATGGTCACCATAGGTCATAATAAATCGTAAGCGACTCCAGTGCACAGCCAATCCGTTTTTGACCGCTGAGGCCTATTCTCTAATGCAGAGTTTCCCAACGTAGGCAATAACGCCCCCTTGTGGACGCTACAGGCCTAAAGAGGGGCGGTAACAGAGCCAGGAAAAAAAATGGGGGTGTCGTGTAGAGGCTTGGGATGCGATTTGTAATTTCATTTAGGAGGACTCTTTAGACACCGACTGAGCTCTCGCTATGGTCGTTTTTAAGCAGGTGAAAAAATGGGGGCGCTAAAAAAGAATTTATTCTCAAAGTGGGCAGTAGACAAAATAAGTTTGGGAGCCCTTTCTCTAATGTATCGTATAGCGAATGGTCTTTTTGGCGGGAACGCGAGGAGTGATGTTGTGTGTTTTATTTTGTCTATTTAGTGTTTCTTCAGGTTTAAATAAGTAATAGCGGTGGTTTATTAACTATTTAATATCTGTGAAAGTGCACAAATGTGGGAAAATGAAACAAAGCCGCTGGACGTAGCTTCCCGGGATCCTCCAAAAAGTCCACTGAAAAAATCTCAGTAAATGACCACCATTTTACTGAGATTATATTTCATCCCACATCATCTCATCTCATTTCATTTAATTACATCCTAATTGATTAATGTATCAAATTAATCATCTTCATTTTATTTCATTTTACTCCATATTATCATTTTTCATAAAAATAAAAATATAAATTAAAATAAGACATGACCAAAGGCCGTCTGGTGTAGTGGTAAGTGACATAGGTCACTACACAAGGGAGTCGCGGGTTCGAAATCCGCCAAGGAAAGATATTTGTATGATAAATATAAATGTCTTTTCCAGGGTTATGGATGTAAATTAAATATATGTATGTGTATAATAAAAATATTACACTTATTTCCGTTATCTGTAACACAAGTTCTTTATGAACTTATCACGGGACCAGTTAACGTGGCGTGATTGTTAGTAAATATTTATATTTATTTATTTATTACTTAAAGGTCTTAGTTACCAGGTCATAAAATCCCATAAAAAAAAGTATATCGAGTGACACTAACGTGTACGAGGCGTCGAGCTTGGGTCTCTTGCTGGGCGGTTGCTGCGCGCTCGCCGCCGCCGCCGCCGCCACCGCCGCCGCCGCCGCGCTGGGCGCCGCCGCCTCCCCGCCCGCAGCCCCCGCCCCGCCGCCGCCCGCTACACCACGGACATCGCGTATATACAGATAGCTGTCACTGTCTTGCCCTAAACACGTCATTACGGATCCTCCCGATCCATTAACGGTGATTTTAGGTACCACAAGCACCGGTCACCGTCCTACCCATAGACACAGTTCACTGAGTTTCTCGCCGGATCTTCTCAGTGGGTCACGATTCCAATCCGGTCCAATCCGGTCCAATCTGCGAAGCACTGCTCTTGCTAGGGCCAATGTTAGCAACACTCCGGTTTGAGCCCCGATAGCTCACCTACCCGTCTGGACGTGTGACTTAGGATCGCATACGTAACAAACTTACTTATAAATATTGAATTTATTATACATTATTTAAAAAGTATCTTTTGAATCAAAAATCAAAAATCACATTCGAAGATTATAATAAGGGCTTTTGCTTCATGCCGTTTTTATTTACGAAACATTTTGGAAAAGTAACACCCTGTACTTTAACGAGAGCGAGAGCAGTGCCTCGCAGAGTCTACCACCGGATCGGAAACGCGACCCACTGAGAAGATCCGGCGAGAAACTCAGTGGGCTGTGTCTTAGTTTACTCGTCGAACTCTTCGTCGTAATCGACGAGGATGGTGACCGGTGCTTGAGAAGCCTAAAAGCACCAAGCGAAAATCGTTCGGTTGTGATGGAGCTTGAAGAAGTTGTTAGAGCTACAGAGAAGATGTCTGAACTTCAAGTAGTGAAAGTGGGGGGAAAGCACTCTAACTAGAGATCTCTAATCCAAGAACACGATATTTTCCATCTTATTAAAGATCGTCACAGGGGAGTGAAGTTCGCTGGCTACTGGTAGATAGTAACATGAGCGCGACCTGCTCCCGAGGCGCCGGTGGCCGCGTTCTTGTCGGCGTTCTTACTCTTCTTCGGCTTCTTTGTGTTGCCAGCCTCGGGCTCCGTGTCAGAGTCCGAACTGAAGTCGCTGCTCGAATCTAAAAACGTAAATTTTTATGTTATTTTTATTAATTTTTATTTCAGAAAAAAACCAGAACAATTTGTTAGTATTACTTATAATCTATGTTAAGTAACTTAAAAACATAACACTGATATATTACGTATAGTGACTATACATTTCATATAATCGAAAAAAAAAATTGCTTAGATGGGTGGTCGAGCTCACAGCCCACCTGGTGTCAAGTGGTTACTGGAGCCCATAGACATCTACGACGTAAATGCGCCACAGATATAAATTCTAAATTTTCAATTATAGTTACAACGGCTGCCCCACCCTTCAAACCGAACCGGATTACTGCTTCACGGCAGAAATAGGCAGGGTGGTGATACCTACCAATCACACAAATTTGTTTTAAGTTTTTTGACTTATTAAACGTCCAGGAAAGTAGATTGGTTGAAAGAACAATAGGACATATTTCTTTATTACGTCTAAATTGTTTGTAACCGGAGCCCACACCCAGCCCTCCGCGATCAACCAGTTCGAGTCTTGATGGATACCTTTTTTAGTTTCGTCAGTTTTCTTCTTTTTCTTGGTGAGCTTGCTGGCTCTCTCTTCGCCTTCCTTGGTGGGCTCGTCCTCGTGTTCTGATTCCTGTTTCTGCTCCTGCTCCTCTTCGGAATCTTCGTCGGAAGTAAGCAGTTTCCTGGATGGGGAGTCAGCCAGCTTTAGTCAAGAGCTGATTACCAACGCTTATGCAATGGTAATTTTTTTGTTCTTTTTTTAGATTGAATAAACATTTCGATGAATGATATAACTGAGTACCGAAAAATTTTTTTTTATGACAAAAAAATCTTTCAGTTATACGCCGCGCCAATAAAGAAACGAATCGAAAATGGCGGCGGCGATCATGCGCTCTCACTCTAAACTATTGCTGTCTTTTTAGTCGCATACGGCGCGTACTGCATGCAAAAAAAAAATCAGTTCTGACTGCTAAATAATATGGCCTCTCACAAACGAGGAAAAGTCCTTCACAGTGATGCAATACTTTGAAGAGGAAAAGAATCTTGAGAAATTAAGAAAAGAAATTCACATTTGTTTTTTATATTTTTTTACAATAAACAACTTTTTCTTTTTATCTTTCTTTTTATTTGTTGACCCTACCATCTGTCAGTGCAGGTACATAGACGCCATTTTCGATTCGTTTGTTATTGGCGCATCTTATACCAATATTTTTAATAGATTTTTTTTACCTTTGTTTGACTGCAAATGGCTTTATTGAAACGGATACTTTAGCCTATATTTTATATACTCTGGTACTAATCAAATGTCTCTCTAGTTATGAATTTATTGATAACCTCAAAACACTCTTCCACTTTAACTTCTATGCAGATTGTCATGACTTGGACAATTTTAATAATTGTCTGTTAATGTGGTGTGTAAAACAATACGAATATGTATAAAGCGACATTGTACTTAGGTGTTACAAAAAAATTAAATTGTTATTAAATCAACGGGTGACATTGATAGATAACATCAAAGGAGTACTCTGTGACAGGATTTTTTTTTGAGACAACCGCTTCACTTTCTTTATGCCACTGTTTAAATCAACATGATATAACACGAGAACTTCAAAGCGATGATAATATAAATAAATTAAAAAAGAATGACAGTGAATATTTGAGAAATATTCAATTTGATCTTTAAAAAATTTGTTCTAAATTAAAAATTTGATTTTATTAGTATTACATTTTTTTTATCAATGCCGGTTTTAATTTGACTTATCTGTGATGTGGTTATGTGTCAGTTTATACCACTTTTTGGCAGGAATGCAAGGAGTGAAGTTGTGTGATTTGTTTTATTTTGTCTATTTAGTGTTTCTTCAGGTTTAAATGTGCAATAACGGTGGTTTATTAATATCTGTGAAAATGCACAAATGTGGGAAAATGAAACAAAGCCGCTGGACGTAACTTCTCAAGATCCTCCAAAAAGTCCACTGAAAAAAATCTCAGTAAACGACCACCATTTTGAGATTATATTTCATCCCATATCATCTCATCTCATTTCATTTCATTTCATCTAAGTTCATATTATCATAAAATTATGAATATAAATTAAAATAAGAAATGACCAAAAGGCTAAATACCAGGTAATAAAATCCCATAAAAAAAAACAGTTTATATGTCGCGTCTATATTTGCTTACCTGAGCGCGTCTTCTTCTGCCACTCCTTTGAGTTCCTTATTAGTTTTAGTTTCGTGATCCGATTCGCTGCAACATACATTATAGAATATATAAATAGCTAAAAATAGCCGTGTTTCTGTTTGTTGAAGTGAATACTTTTTTAGTGTCGATGAAATTTGAAATACTACGAAACCATCCGGTGGGTAGTGTGCTCTTGTCTGTCCAGTTTTTTTTTCTTTTTTTTTTAATTTCCATTATCGGCAGACGGGCACACGAACCACCTAACGGTATGGACCTGGTGGTCTACCGCTAAACATCTGTAACGTGAGCGTCCCGAACCTCTCCGAGGAGTCGGACACGTAGTCCTTCTCCCGACCCTCCTCGTCCCCGTCGTCGCTCTCTTCGAACGCTTCGTCATTAACTTTCCGCTTCTTCTTGGGGGGCGGACCTGTGAAGTGAAAATATTTTTTCTTTCATTTTTATCACTAACTATCGATAACGCTTATCGACAACAATAATGCGCATCACTAATCCCGTCCATAAGACTCGTGAGTGGAAGAGAGATCGAAATACTCGCTTCACCGTTCCGATTTTTTATGACCCAAACTGCACGGACAAAATTCTACTATAGTATGTTCGGCCACACACTCTTCAAACTGGACCTCACGATACGTTTTGCGGCTATACATTTCTATAACTACATATATAATTTATCGACAGTGGCCGTTTGTAAGCGCGCGACTTGGCTCTGCCCCCTGGTATTGCCGAAGTCCATGGGCGACGGTAATCACCCACCATCAGGTAGGCCGTATGCTCGTCAGCCTACAAGGGCAATAAAAAATAAAAATAAAAAAAACTCGAGCGTTATCATACCGGACGTCTTTCCCAACAGGCCACGGAGGCTCGATTACCTGAGAGTTTTCGCGCTCAACGACCACTACTGTTGCTCATTTTTCAAAAACCATACCCAAAGTAAGGGCAAAGAAAGGATGAATTAATTGTGTAACTGTAAAATCGATTTCGGATTATGGTGTCCTCTTTGTCAACGGAATAATATTACCCATTGATGATTATTGGATCATAAATCTCATATGTAAATAAGCTACAATTCAATTTCAGCATAGATGGCTAGTCGTTTAACGCGACAAAACGAGACAGACAATAACATATTCGTTGAACTCATTTCAAGCAATGAATACTACAACAACAACAAACCATATTACTAGATACATAAGATTCAAAATTACTGCAAAATTAAACCTTTTTACGACAAATGTCACCATTACTGCATAGATAAAAGAAGCTGTTTGCTATGCGGATACAGTCTGAGCGAATGACGGAGCCGGCGGAGTCCCTCAAAAATCCCCTATATTCATAGATGAGCATACAGCTCACCTAGTCGTTATCGTACCAGACCTCATAGTTATTATTACATGAATACCGCCACATACTTTAAGAAAAGAGGTCGAAATCTCCACTTAAATTATTTCTATTATCTTTGAAACAAGGGACCAAAGTATGTGTGGTATGTGGGGTACATACCACACCTACTTTGGTCTGGAGTTACGATTTCGACAGATTAAATAAATAACACGCACGACGAAACAAACCCGTGCGAACTTTTATGACCAATACATTGGAAATCCGTGTTTAACTAGTTCTGCTACCCCTAAAATTATAAAGTTCAGCTGACAGACTGACCTTTACCCTTTTTCTTCTTTTTAGCCCCGGAGTCACTGTCCTCTTCCTTTTCTTTTTCACCAGCACCGGAGTCCGAGGAAGCGTCGTCAGAGTCTATCCATTCGTCCATCTCGGATATCTTGAGGTCTGCGAAACGTTTTCTTGATTAGACAGGCAGAGTTACGGTTCTCGGGCACGATGATGACACGATAGTTGTAAGACTGGTGGTAGGACCTCTTGCGAGTCCGCACGGGTAGATACCACCACCCTGCCTTTTTCTGCCGTGAAGCAGTAATGCGTTTCGGTTTGAAAGGTGGGGCAGCCATTGTAACCATACTGAGACCTTAGAACTTATATCTCAAGGTGGGTGGCGCATTTGCGTTGTAGATGTCTATGGGCTCCAGTAATCACTTAACACCAGGTGGGCTGTGAACTCGTTCACCCATTTAAGCAATAAAAAATAAATAAATAAACGAGCGTAATTTTGTGAGTTGTCAGTCGCGTAATGCGTGCGGACTCACAAGAGGTCCTACCACCAGTAAAAACCTTTTGACCTCACCCTTAATAGCGAAGCCCTTGACCGCAGTGGCTTTAGTAATGTAATGCTATAAGCACAGCATACCAGTACGAAGTCCAGCTGACGATGTTAGAAACCAACTACGCTTTAAGTGCTTGCTTTATTTTACCATAAGACCTACCATCACCAGCTTCAGCTGACCCCACCTCTGGCTTTGAATACCGGAAACTGAGTACCTTTTTTAGCTTTCCCTTTAGCTTTCTTTTCGTCTGGGTCCTCTTCGTCTGCATCGTCGACTCCGCGGAGCCGTTTCCGTAACATCAACGAGAAGAAATTCATAACCTTGTTACGCCTAGTGCAGAAAAAAATCGATCATCGACTTCAATGAAACATATTTTGAAATATCACTAGAAACAGCAATGGACTTGGAAACAGCAATGGATTCGGTCCAACCATCTTTCTCATATACTATATACGGGGCGACGGAGACCAAAAAGCAATAAATTTTCAAATAATTCAAACAATAAAGTTATTGTAATCATTCTCGTATATCTTTAATGTACAAAAAAAAAAAATTTTTTTTTCAAATTATTATTTTTATAACAATAGTCTGTTGCCCTGAAACAGAGCTGTAATAAAGTGTTTTGTCTTTTTTCTATTTAGATAAAGCAAAAGTACTCAATTCTTCAAATATGCAGACAACAATAAAAAAAAATATTTTAATTTTAAGTTCAACTATCTATTATGATCTGATTTTTTTTCCTATATTTTATTTATCGTCACATGCACATTTACTGGTGGTAGGACCTCTTGTGAGTCCGCACGGGTAGGTACCACCGCCACGCCTATTTCTGTCGTGAAGCAGTAATGCGTTTCGGTTTGAAGGGTGGGGCAGCCGTTGTGACTATACTGAGACCTTAGAACTATATCTCAAGGTGTGTAGCGCATTTACGTTGTAGATGTCTATGGGCTCCAGTAACCACTTAACGCCAGGTGGGCTGTGAGCTCGTCCACACATAAAAGCAATAAAAAAAATTAAAAAAACATGCAGTGCAAAAAACATTAATTTAAACTCTAGACATGTTTTTAACACATTATCGTCAAAGGATTTATGATAATTACAAAGCACCTTCATTTTCGGGAATGACAGTCTATATACAATCCGAGTAAATGACATGGACTATCTTACCTGCCAAATTCCTGTTCCGCTTCTTCAGCAGACAGTGCTTTGTATCTCTGAATCGGTTGGAAATTGTACCTGTTAGAATTCAGTTTTTAGTTTCTTAAGAATTGACTACCTTAATTTTTCTTCTATATTTAAGTAATCATTATAAAAGAACATAAATAACACAACATAATAAAATAATATAACACAGATTCATACACAGCATTCAGATTATTTTTAAATAAAATAGAAGCATTTCTTTCATATTTTGTAAATATTGCATGAACATTCCGTACCATTCCTGGAGTGGATAGGCGTCTATTGCGCCATCCGCTGCGTGAGTGAACACATAATACGCAGCATTCTCTGATACTCCACCTTCACGAATACCTTTGAATCTAAAAATATACATGATATGAAAATTACCTGTTACATATTAATTAGTATTATATAGAGCAAACAAATAGGCATGACGACATGTTAGTCTATAACACAAGGCTTTTCATTTAATTATATGCAGTTTTTCATCCTGTTTTCAATCACTGACTTTTAATGAAAAAGGAGGAAGTTCTGATTTAATTTTATTTGTTTTATTTTTACCTTTGAACTTTTTCTAGGTTAAACGATTCTGATAAATCTTTTTTTGTTTCAAAATTGTTCCAACTCATGTGAATTTAAATTATTTCTTGTGCATTTGTTGTAAAGGAACCACCAAACAATATCAGAAGAGGTTATTGTTATTTGTTAAATACTAACTTCTTGCCGGTCTTTCCACCGACTTTCAGGATCCACGGCTGGTCTTCCGGTTTGTACTTTCTTGATATTATACCGAATTTCTTGCGACGTGCTTCCTCACGCATGTCCCGTCCGTATTCCGAGCCTGCACCAAATCTGGATTTGTGTGACGAGTATTACCAAACATATTATGTAATAGTAGTAGTATTTTAATTCCCAAGTATTCAGTAATCTTGAAGCTGTTAAGATCACTTTTTATAAAGGGTGTTCATGGCAAATCTATTTTTTAAAGCATTGAGTAAATAACATTAATTTAAGGTGTGTAAGTCTTTAGTGTCAACAATGTTAACCTACCAGGTTTCCAGTTGTTGACTATTCTTTGTATTATTATCTGCTAGCATGCAAATATGTTGAGTTACAGAAATATCTTAATATTAAATAATAATGCCATAAAATTATGACATACTTTTCACATTTATTTTTAATGATGTAGAAAATTAATTTATGATTATTAAGTCA
The DNA here is from genome assembly GCF_030267445.1 of Bombyx mandarina. Classification (NCBI taxonomy): domain Eukaryota; kingdom Metazoa; phylum Arthropoda; class Insecta; order Lepidoptera; family Bombycidae; genus Bombyx; species Bombyx mandarina. Next base: position 15,584,015 of record NC_143221.1, read on the forward strand.
ATCTATTTGATATCACCATCAAAGAGTTGAATTTTCTTAATACTAACTTGGGCATTTCCTCTTCAGCTCCTTTGAATTCTTTGCTGTTGTTCTCTCGCTCCATCTTGACATGAGTCCATTTTGCAAAATCTACATTCAATGTGGCATTGAACCTCATAACATGATACTTCTTCTTTACATTCTTTGGCACTCTTATTTTATACTCCTGTACTGTGGCGGCCGGTGTCTGAGAAATTAATTTATTATATCTGTGAAATCGTAGCTATTGTTTAAATGATTACGATACCATTCTATGTATGATTTGGTAAAATTTATCAAATTTGGTTATATTATCCTTTTATGTACCTACTTACTTCAGTAAGAACACATATTCTTGCATATTAATTTAATTTTATTTTGAACCTCACAATTTGTTGATTGTTTTAAGTTCTTAAACGAAAAAGGTGAAATATCGTGATATCTTACCGTACTACTTCCAGGTGTAGACATTTTTTACACTTACTTATATCTATAATATCAAGATTAATGACGGTATATAAATTTATCAAATGACAATAGTCCTCGATATCATGATCTCACTAACGTACACGTTAAATTTCTTCAAATCAAATAATTTATTACGTTACAGTTTACTCTTTGATTCAAAATATTGTAATCAATTAAAACAACGCTAATCGCAAACTGTGCTGGCAAATTGAAAATTCTGTCAAATTAATGTCAAAAGTCAAAATTTCATCAAGCACAGAGCACATTTCAGTCTGTCAATGAATTTATGATCATAAGTATCAAGTCATATATGACTAAATAATATTATTATTTAACTATGCTCATGACTTCTATTATTTTATTATACATGCAATAATCATTAGGATTTAAAACATTTTTTTCATACGTGACGAAAAAGCAATCTTATCAAATTGTTTACAGCAGCTAAGCATATTGTCGTCCAGCACTAGAAATTACCCACAAGGTTAGTCACCTCCTCTTTGCGTCGATAATCCACAACAATGAGGGTCATGGCGTCCCATAATAATTTCGCTTGGACTATCCTGCGCCAACATTGCCTATCCTTGACTTTCCGGAGGGCATCGTGGACTGAGGTGTTGAGAGTAGAGGCAGCTAGTGCAATCATAGCATTGGACTTCTGCTTCTGAACCTTCTTCCGCATACTTTGCCTGTTACCAGCAATTATTCTAAATTGTCATCTTCTTTCTAACAATGTATCCAAAGAACTCAAAATTTGAACGGAATCTTGAACTCAGTAAGAATGTATTTGTAGGATCAATGTTCTATCAAGCCCTTCCATCCTAAAAGTTATAATCATAAAACAGATATGGCTTTGATTATTTTGGCTGTATTCCCATTGCCAATGAAAAAAGAAAAAACAACTGCTTACATTAATAATCACAATACCTAGAAATCAGTTTCATAAAATATTTAGAAATTTAAGTTAATTTATTTTTCATTAAAATGGGTAAAAAGAAAAATAAGAATAAAGTTAGTGGCGCTGTTAAAACCGCAGCTAAAACTGAAAAAAAGCTAGCTAGCAAATTAAAAAAAGAACTCGCAAATCTTGGTGAGGTTAGACCATGCCTTTTCGCACTATTTATTAGAAACTCTCAAAAAGTTACCTGAAATTACGCCATAATGGATCTAATATAGTAGTATAAACTTAAATGTTATTGAAACTATCTTACCAAAATTATTTAAATGGGTAAATTATGTAAAAGTCATGAAAAACATAAAATAAAATAATTCGAAATAATTTATATTTTTATGATTTAATCTAGCTTTAATTATTTGTAGATAATATAATGGTAAAAAAACACTTCTATGATATGACGTGAATGATAATAAAAAGTCATTTTGACACTAAACTAAAGCTGAAGAAAGAGCAAGTAAAATTGTAATAGAAGTTTTGTATTATGTATATTTCAGGAAGATATAGCTAAAGTGATAGCTGAGATAGAACGGGAGGAAGCTAAACGATCTGCTGCATCAGAGAAGGTCCTCGAAAAGCCACCATCCTCCAGAGCGTACGCAACACTCACCCCACATCCAATCAATAATGAGCTTGTGCTGTTTGGTGGAGAATACCACAACGGACAAAAGGTATCAATTTCATTTTTAGAGATATTACAATATTAGGTAAAGTATCATGATGGATACAGAAAATACATAAATTGATGTATAAGTTTATAGTCCATCCAGTGTTAAGTTAGACATTACAACATGAATAGCACCACTAACTGAGACATCAAGTTGAATTACTTGTTTAACCCTTAAAACTGGAATGCATACTTTGTGGCAGAAATAGGTATAGAATGATGATGATTGATTTTGCTAGAAGAATATACATACATGAATGTACCTAATTACTATCACTTTTACAGAATACATTGTGTGCTTTCATGACTTGATACTAACATACAGTCTATCAAGAATAAATCTGTACATCCACTTTGTAAGGAACTATCTCAATTCACAAGAAGTATTTAATAAATCACATAATTTTCGGTCAAGTAACAAAACTGTCAAAATTTGAATTGACTAATTTGAATAGTACATACTGTAGGAAAAGTTTTTAAAACAATTATTCTATTTTTGAACACCTGAAGAATTTGCAGGTACTTTCTCTTTTAAACGGTTCCGTGGCCTACTGCAAACTTTTTCTATTCTATTGGGAATATGGTGAAAGTGTCATATATTTTTTTTCCTACCTACGCTGATAGCCTTGAGAGGCCATATCAGCGTCGCCTTAACTAGTAGGTGAGCTCACGGGGCTCAAACCTGATGACGTTGCTAACACGAACCCTAGCAAGAGCCGTGCTTCACAGAATTTACCACCGGATCGGAAACGCGACCCACTGAGAAGATCCGGCGAGAAACTCAGTGGGCTGTGTCTGAGGGTTAATTTACTCGTCGAGCCCTTGGTCGCGACGACGCGACGGGTTCGACGAGAACGATGACCGGAAAGTGTCATAATTGAGTCATGTCACTATACATAATATCTGTATTTGTACTGCTTGTTAAATAATTTTATGTTGCATTCCAGACAGAAACATACAACGATTTATTTATATATAACACAGTGAGTAATGTTTGGAGGCAACTGAAAGCACCCAGTGCCCCGCCTCCGCGTAGTGCCCATCAAGCTGTCTCCACCCCTGCTAACAAGTACGTATTATATCACCATAAAATATCAGACATGAGTCCTTCTAAAACATTCTTTCATTTAGTTTGTCATTCATTTCAATTTTATAGGATGCTGATTTTCCAAAATATTTGAGTTTTGTATGCTATGGTTGTGAACGGTGATTGTAATAAATATCCTTCTATATTTAGTTCAGTTTAAATGCTTGCTTGTAAAAACAAAATATGTTCCGATAAGTTGATTGATGATCTCCATTATTCTCAGAGGTGAGCTTTGGATATTTGGAGGAGAATTCACGAGTCCATCAGAAACACAATTTTATCATTATAAAGATTTGTGGTGCTTCTCATTTGCTGAGAGAAAATGGGAAAAGGTAAGTAAGACTTTTCACATTCTTATTCCATTGAAAGTAGATGCGTCTGCAATTCCATGGCTTCTGTGTTGGTTACCTAGGAGATCACAAGTTGTATGCTACCCGGTTCACGTTGGGACTAAGGGGACTTACACTTGCATTGTACGCCCATTCACGTAATCCACGACAAGCTAATGTTTTGTTTTGGTTGTTTAAAGTTAAAATGTGATAAGCAGTGTCCTAAAAAAAATGCCTTTGACCTCCTGTAATTTAATTGCTTTACAAAATTTTATTTGGCAGTAACTATAATTGAGACCTTAGAACTTATATCTCAAGGCTGGTGGCGCATTTACGTTGTTGATGTCTATGGGCTCCAGTAACCACTTAACACCAGGTGGGCTGTGAGCTCGTCCACTCATCTAAGCAATAAAAAAAGTAAAATTTAAATATTTATTTTATGATTTTTGTTTTTGTTTTTAGCAGAGAGTTTGTTTGTTTTCAAGTTTAATTCAAAGACATATGACATTCAATATAATTCTATTTTGCAGTACAAAATAAAATTTAAATATTTCTGTTTTTGATTTTTGTTTTTGTTTTTAGCGAGATACATTTTATGTTGGTTTTCAAATTTAATTCAAAGACATATGAGAAGGACACATTCAATATTTTATGAATTACTGAACAAATATACTAAGGACTATTACTTGCAATTTGCAGGTGGTAGCACCCAATGGTCCTTCACCTCGCTCAGGTCACAGGATGGCGCTTCTGAGTCGAAAGTTATATGTCTTCGGAGGATATTGCGATGACGGACGGGACTGTCGCTATTTCGATGATCTGTACACCTTCTGTCTGGACACGAGGACCTGGAGTAAAGTGACTGTGAGTGGTCGAGGACCCAGCCCGAGGTCGGCCTGTGTTATGCTACCTTGCGGGAATGATTCGGTGAGTGCTGTGAGCTAAAACACGAGTGTGTCAATAACTGGGCATGTTTCGAAATTAGTAAGGAAAATTAGTCTGAATTGATTGTAGTAACAGTAAATTATTGATGGAAGCTCAAACATGGTTTTCTTTTGAATTTCGATCAATCAACACGTCATGATTTACATCCATTTAATGTTTTCACATATGTTTTGTAGTTACTGGTGGTAAGACCTCTTGTGATTACTGGTGGTAGGACCTCTTGTGAATCCGCGCGGGTAGGTACCACTGCTTTACCTATTTCTGCCGTAAAGCAGTAATGCGTTTCGGTCTGAAGGGTAGGGCAGCCGTTGTAACTATACTGAGATCTTAGAACTTATATGTCAAGGTGGGTGGCACATTTACGTTGTAGATGTCTATGGGCTCCAGTAACCACTTAACACCAGGTGGGCTGTGAGCTCGGCCACACATCTAAGCAACAAAAAAAAAAAAATAGCGTTCAGAAAAAAAAACTTTATAATAATAATTATACAAAAATCCCTCTAGTTGCTGGTGTACGGAGGTTTCTCCAGAGTCCGAGACGGTAAGACGGAGCGCGCCTGTACGCACGGCGACATGTTCCGTCTGAGCACGAAGCAGGGGGGAGCCCTAACATGGCGCTCCGTGTCCGTCAGCGGAGCCCCGCCGCCCCGGGCCGGAGTCGCGGGCGCTGCCAACATCGTGGCTGATAGGGCTTATGTTTTCGGCGGAGTCAGTGTAAGTGCTTGACCTCGATCTGGTTCTACTACAAATATCTATAAAATGTCTTGGGTAACATGTGAGTTGCCCGGATTGCTTACAGAATTGAGTTGAGACTTCTGAATTCTAGAATTCATGTCTCGAACTTATGTGGTGTCTTTTCTGATATGATAAGGTGTGGACTAAATGGACTTTTTTTTATTGCTTTGATGGGTGGACGAGTTCACAGCCCACCTGGTGTTAAGTGGTTACTGGAGCCCATAGACATCTACAACGTAAATGCGCCACCCACCTTGAGATACAAGTTCTAAGGTCTCAAGTATAGTTACAACGGCTGCCCCACCCTTCAAACCGAAACGCATTACTGCTTCACGGCAGAAATAGGCAGGGCGGTGGTACCTACCCGCGCGGACTCACAAGAGGTCCTACCACCAGTAAAAAACATTGCGACTCTAGACGATTGTTGTGAATTCCATGGACAGCACGCCGGACCAACCTATCCATTCTGAAGGAGCTCGGTATTGTCACAAGGCTGTCCGCTATCTGCTTTCAACGTATACTCGCGTACTTGGGCCACATCGCTCGTAGAGGCCCCGATAACTTGGAAAAGCTGATGGTAGTTGGTCAGGAAGCCGGGAAAAGATCACGCGGACGCTCACCTACCCGCTGGTCTGATCTGGTTAAGACGCTCACCGGTCTGCCAATAACCGAGGCTATAAAGACTGCCGAGGAAGCATTGTGCATCGAGTGGTCCACATCTCAGGTTAGACACGACCTTCAGCAATGAAGAGACTGACTCAGAAGAAGAAGAAATGGACATTGTCATCTGTTAGTTCACTGTTTGCTATAAAGAATTTAAATTTCAGGACGTAGAAGAAACCGATGAGGAGCTCCGTGGGGAGATGAGTGATGATCTCTTACTGCTGGAGCTGGATACCGCTCGATGGCATCACGTCACCCTTAAGACTGAACGGCAGACCAGGCGGGACGCTGAAGACCCTGGGAACGTGGACATGGAGGAAGGCGAACAGAAGGAAGCTATGACAGGTTAGTAGCAGTAATTGAATACTTGGGAACAACTTGTCTTGGATAGATAACCTCACTGCCTAATGTTAAGTACTGACAGGAACCCTGGACTATGTCCACTTCATGTGTAATTCTGTATAAATCCTGATTAATTTGTAGTTTGGCTACTTACTGGCGGCAAGGCTTGTTGTGAGCCCGCTTGGGTAGGTACCACCACCCCGCCTATCTCGACCGCGAAGCTTGAACGGTCCCTCCTGGCTGATCCTTTGCTCGCCCACCTGTCTTGGTGTAACTGGAAAGGCCTCCGGGCCACCAGTAATCTTTCAATCATAAAAAAAGGGTTGAACGTTAAAGAGTCGTTATGCAACAGAGACTTAATTTCAGTTTACGTCCTACCGTAGATTGGGGGAAGCGGTACCCTTTCCAAATCCAACACAAATTTTCAATGGTTTTTCTTAGGATAGTACCCATAAAATTTATATTAAAATGGTTCGGGAGGCTTACATTTTTATATAAAATGCGTTATTATACATAGTTCATTACAATATATACACAAAAACTGAAAAAACTAGCTTGACCCGATTCACCTTGGTTTTGGGGTGAATCATGTTACGTATGGGGACAATAGAGTTTTTAGATAGGGCTGGGGTCCTATTCAGGAAGTGCCACCATTGCAGTGGCTGCAACGAGGACACGGCGGAGCACACGCTCGCGTGCTGCCCCGCTTTCGCGGAGCAGCGCCGCGTCCTCGTTGCAAAAGTAGGACCGGACTTGTCGCTTCCGACCGTCGTGGCTGCGATGCTCGGCAACGATGAGTCCTGGCAGGCGATGCTCGACTTCTGCGAGTCCACCATCTCGCAGAAGGAGGCGGCGGAACGGGAGAGGGAGAACTCTTCCTCCCTCTCGGCGCCGTGCCGCCGCCGTCGAGCCGGGGGTCGGAGGAGGGCGTTTGTCCAGCTCCGGCCCCTATGAGGAGGCAGTCTCCTCCCGGTGATGGTCACGGGGCGACCTAAGGGGGCTGAGACTGCGCCGCACGCTACCGTCACTCTAGCGCGCTGGCACCAGGAGGACGGGACGACGCGTCGGCGGCTGCGGACTGCGATGCGGTCCGCATTTTCGTCGTCGCTGTCGTCGCCGAACATACTGTGGAAGAGCAACCCGGTCGGCGGTGTATCGCGTTCCGACCCGGCAGGCTGGTTCTGGCCCAGCGGGGTATCCCGGAACACCAGCGGCATCGCCCGGGCGGCCTGAAGGGCCGCCGTACCGCGGAGACTGACGTCGTTGGTCGTCGACTATCGCCTCGACGACCCGTCGGTCGGGCGTCCTCGGGGTGGCGCCGCGTGTCTGGTTGTAGTGTTGACCGCGGGAACCCCCCTACTCTGACCGGGTTTTGACCCCGGACGGAGATCGGACGCCGGGTGTAAGAGTGCAGGGGAGTCGTTTAGTGGGTGGGCCCTAAATTCCTTGGGCCCGCGGTCTGCTCTCAACACCTGCAGATCGTAGAGTCTCACATACCCCGCGCGCCCCCTAGGCGCGGGGACCTCGTAGGAGGTTCGGCCCTCGGCCCGGAAAAAAAAAAAAAAAAAGGGGTCCTATTCAGTTGTTAGGTAGGTACCTTGAGGTAAATAACTTTTTAATATCTTTAATGAGCTACAAAACTTTGATGACTAAATTAAACTATTTAATATTCTTGAAACACTAAATAAAAGTCATTTTCAGATCAACAAAGTTAAATCTAACAACTCAACAAAATTATTGTGACAACCCGGATTTGTCCTTATTCTAACTCTAGTCTATTCCCCTCAATCTACTGTACCGGCCGCCCCACCTGTGGTTTGTGTTCATTTCTGTGGACAGTTGCATTGGTTTGAGGTTACAATTATTTATTCGCAGTAGTCACAGATGAGGTGTTCACGATGAAGTTGGGTACTGCTCCGACCCCCAACGCTCTCCCCCATTCTGCCGCAAACGAGGAGTCTCCCCCCCGCAGCGGCCCCGGGCCGAGGATGTCGGCCATGCTGGTGGTGCACCGCTCCGTCCTCTATGTCTACGGAGGAGTTCTGGAGAAAGACGAGAAACAGTTCTATTTGGGAGACATGTATAGTTTAGGTAAGATAATTATTTTTCATTGATCATCCTACCTCTAGATTTCTAGATGCAAGTTATCCAACAATGTAATAAACGTCATTTATATCAATTCATTTTGTGCAAAGTGTAGTTTTCAAAATGTTGTTAAAAACAATTTACTTTATCAGAGGTATCTGAAATATGAAACTAATAACGAAACAATCAGCTCTTAAATCTACCAATATATGTCGACGCTTGAAAGGCAAACGTGACTAAACGACAATAACTGCTTTGTACATAAAGATAGGCAAAAACCATATTCGATGCGCAAAAAAACAATATTTCTAGGTCTATTAAAATCATTTCCATCCTACAGCTAGATTCGTTAAAAACATTTTTTTTTCAGTTATTTCATCTTTACATTAGTCAACTGTAAAGTTCACGCATTGTCGCTTAGTCACGTTTGCCTTTCAAGCGTCGATGTATATTATAGAAAAAGACTTTTCGCCGGTTTAGTCACTGTCATAGACATAAGCAATGCTGGCGCACAGTCAAGTCATTGCCTATCGAAGACGCATAAATAAAATTCCACTTGTCGCTGTCTAAGCCAAAATACTTGTTGGTAGAGATAATTTGAACAAATTGGCACCACCATAAATCTTTATATAAAACAGTTACAATTTCAATCTTAAGTTTGAATGTAATGTTAACAGCAGTCACATAATGTAGGGCAGGGGTGGCCAACTTGATTAAAATCAAGATCAACTGTTTACTGACAAAACACTCTACGATCTACGAATGAGATTTCTTGAAATTTAATGAAACCATGTAGTTCAGTATACAGATAAATGGTATACATATTTTCTTATATTAAAAAGGTTAAAGGGAACAATTGTATGGAAGAGAGGATAAATAATGTGACGTAATGGTCATTTACAAATCAAGATGAAGATGATGCGTGCAGCAATTGGTGATTAAGTTGTGCAGGCTGTTCTATGTATTTATATTTTTTTGTCTTGCCACGATCGACTGCACTAGTAGCTACAATCGACCGGTTGATCGCGATCTACCGGTTGGCCATCCCTGATGTAGGGTATAGTCGGCGCATTTTAAACTGAGTCGTCGGGCAATAAATGTCACTGACAGTAGGAATGTGCACGCAATCCCGTTATCGATACTTAGTTACCTGCGCACGCGTGGTTATCCGTCATCGTGACCTTCATTAGCACTCTGATTCCTGATTGGTCGTTACGAGTAAAGATTTTTGAAGAACTAAGAAATATAGGTATATTAGAAAGGACAAAAACGGTCACAGGGCCCTTTTCAGGGCCACAGTACGATCTATACAGCTTCTCTGTGATTACGTCCAAGCAAACATTTTATCTTACAAATTAAAAACTTTTATTTTTAGATAGCGAAAAATTATTTCTATTAATACTTAATATAATTTAGCATATCGATTGTACCTATCCCGTTATCGATATGCACCTCTACAATTCTTACGCACATCACTATACCTCTCCATAAGATTTGGAAGTGCGAGCGAGACAGACAGATAAATATTATTTATGACCCGAAGCCTCAGTTCATAATGCGTCGACTAGTGAATAGTGAGCCCCTATCTATTCATCAACACCAATAGTTCTGTGGGTATATATGCATCTGTTTCTTACACTATATTAAATTGAAGTTATGGTATGATCTACACCACAAAGAAATCTAGGTTTTTCTTAGTCCACATATGGACAGAGAATTCTAAATCGAGTTCCTCACTTAAGGTACAAATAAGCCTATATATATTGCAATTTTGATTTCATTCGAGAATTCTTAATACCGCTTGTTCTACAGACAATGGCTTGATCGATTGTGTTTGTAAGTATAAGCCGCGCCCATAAAGAAACGAATCGAAAATGGCGTCTATGTACCTGCACTGACAGATGATAGGTCAACAAATAAAAAGAAAGATAAAAAGAAAAAGATGTTTATTGTAATAAAATATAAAAAAACAAATGAGAATGCACTTTACTTTGCTTTGGTGCCCTGGCAGAGGCAAAATAACAACGAAATAACGAACAAATGCAACAAATAACAACAGAATTTGAGAGATAACAGCGCGCGTCGATACAGTGTGAGAACAAAGTCAGAACCATAGAGTAAGATTATATATTGGTCAGAACTGATAAATTTTTTTGCATGCAGTACGCGCCGTGTGCGACTAAAGACAGCAATAGTTTAGAGTGAGAGCGCATGATCGCCGCCGCCACTTTAGATTCGTTTCTTTATTGGCGCGGCTTATAACTGAGAGATTTTTTTTCATAAAAACCATGTTGTTGACAGATCTACACAAATTGAACGAATGGAAAACTATGATACGACAGCCCGCGTTGCCGGATTGGCTCGGATCTGATTCGGAATCTGAATCGGACGGGTCGGATTCAGAGACCGAGAGCGATGAATCTGATTGAAATTTTATGTAAATTAGTATTATGTATAATATTAAATTGATAATTTATAATGGTATTTTTTTATTTTATATCCATTTATTTTTAAATGTAATCTGCTACGTTTTAGTTCAAAGACGAAGTAAGAGATCGTTATGAATTTATCTATAATTATCGTATTTTGATCTCAAATGACGTCACGCTTAACGAATTCGGATAGGACTTTGTAAAGTTTGATTTAAAAATAAAACGAAACATTACACGTTATCTTTTTTAATTATTTACATGATTTCAATACCTTAACAATAATTAATATGTCTGTATAAAAATTCCATTTCACCTTTCGAAAGGTATATACCCGGTATTCAATATCATTTTCGATTTGTTAATAAGCGCTAAAACACATTCAAACCTGCCAATTACATTACAAGTTTTTCTATGAAAAATGATGGACACAATGAACAGTGAAAGCGCTTACAAACAAATGTATTTAAGTATTCACAGTCACAACGTCCATGAGAAAAACACGTTATTATGCTATTTCATGTGAAATTTTAATTTAGACTGAACGCGACTAGATTTTTCTCACATAACGCGTGACCGTCGATTAATTGAATCTGATTAAATACAAAACTCTATGTTATGTTATTTTAATCGATAGTAATATCATTTCTAATTCATACATGCAACGACTATTACGATTATCGACTATTATACTATCGATGTGTGGACGATAAAATAATGGATCGATAAAAAAAATTAAATCATAGAGACTACACAGAGACAGTTATATTAACACATTGACTGCCATGCAGGTCGCCGGTGCCGTACGCGGTAGTAAGGTCGATTTCTGTTACTAAGCGCCTGGATTGCTTAACTTTCCCTTTTGTTGTTAATACATGTTTTAGTCGTTTAAGTCTCTTGGACATTGATTTGTTCTTAGTATCTTCGGATTCATATTTCCCAGATACTACTAGATATTCCAGACCTTAGTAACAGAAATCGACCTGATTACGTCAGTCACAGTCAAAAGGTTAAAAATAACTTTGAGAGCTTATCGATTATAAATCTATATTTCATGTTTTAGATCAACGCGTGTTCATGAACATTTTATTTTGCAATACGTTTTGAACAGTTTCTATTCGGTTACCCTGTTACATAGTACACCACATAATACGATATAAAAACTACGATTTCCTAGCAACATTTCAATTTTTAACAACATTTAGTCGAAAGCTAATGTCATGATAAATTGATACAGTTGTCTTAATCATAAATTATTCATTACAGATAATCTATGGTAAAATAATCTTCAATATCCGTAATATTATCATTAACACAAATGTAGAAAAAACTATGTACTTTATGTTATTATATCTTAGTTCGTTTTTACCATCATGGTATAAACACTATTTGTACGCCGAAAAGAAATTGTTTGTTTTAAATTTTAAGCTGCCTGTAGCGTCATGAATGGAAAAATTGATTTAAAATTTTAATACCAAAATTTCACCAAGCGAATATTATCATGAAACAATATTGTTGATTAAGCTGCCAATAATTATCACTTTTAGAAATAATTATTTCGCTTAAGGCTTCTAAAAGACAGAGACCATTACAAAATATAGTATTTGAAATCTAATCAATTATTAGATTAATCAATTATTAATATGATGTTATAAGTATATATTGACATTTCTGATGTCCATTAGTGACAGTAGCCACTTGGCATCAGGTAAACTGTATGTTCGTATGTACAGGGACAGTTTAAATATATATAAATATTTTAAAATGGTTGCAGCAGTTACAACGCAATGTAATCTTGAGATAACTTTCATATAAACTAAAAAATAAGGCAAAAAACAATACCTAATCCATCAAGGAACAAAACTCAAAATCATCAAAAACTATCATCTTGTTGTTAATGAATGAAAACCGATTTATTTTCAAGACCACGTACATATTCATACAGTGATCCGTAAGCACACTTTACGGATTAAATGGGAACAGAGAAATTTTAATGATAGGCTTAAAAATAGAATGAATATAGATAAAATAGATTTTTCGACTAATAAAAAAATGGATGCTCATAATCGTTTTTTTAGTGTTGGTTTTCCAGTATAGTTCCCGCTTCATCTATTTTGTTCAGAAAGATGGTAAATTTTCGCATTAAAATTTTATTGATCTTTTGCTTCAATCCTCCCCTGATCCGCCATTACTGAAAATACTCATGAACTTTCTCGTAATCGATATTTCGTTGCGTCATTTCAGTGGTTGTATGGGTAATACGATAGTCATTGTCCAGGGGAATACATTTGTCCAATGCAACAGCTAAGTTCCTCTAATTTATGAATCACGGGATGAAAGTTGTCCATAATTTAACACAGAATCATTGAAAATTACGACTTTTAATATATAATTTTGTCATCCTGATGTAATCGTGAATTCTAAACATATTCTTTACAATATCTATTTTGCCTGTTAAATTATGTTAGATTGTTAAAAACTGGTCAACGATTGACAAAACTGCCACAAGAAAAAAAAGTTCCCAAGGTTACGGGCTACAAAATGAAAATACTCAAGTATTTATTAACTATATAGGACCGTTCCTGCGTTTCTCAATTAAAAAGATACAATTTGACTATTAAATTAATAATTAAATAGATGGCACATAGTGTCTACTCACAGGCATTGGTCCCGGTACTCGCAACATTCTCGCAGTAAAATGAAACTTTATTGTCGTGCAAAGAATGAACAGTTTATCGTGCAACGGAACGGCATAAGCATGAGCTTGGTTGTCAAACAAATTTTAATTTATTGTAAACATTTAATTATTGTTCGACATTTCTATAATACTTTATTGTTTGACAATTCTTTTTATTTATTTCAATAGATAATATCAGTGGTCTAGAGAGATATAATCATTCAAACGAATGTAGTTGTGCGTTACATTTATGATATTAGCAAGGTATAAAACACTAAACAAACAAATATCTGTACAAAATCTAGGCGTTATACTTTATGTCAATTTTTTTCTAACTACCTACTACACACAGAAATTACGTATATTTAGAATATTCATATATAAAACTATGTATAAAATTAAAATAATTTTCAAAGCATCATTGTCGGGCTATTTAACAAGTTGCCTTTATATTTTACATTGATCGCGAAATGAAGCATTGAAAAAAATTTACTTAGCTGAAGCCGTATTATACACTGAATTAACAAAATCATAATTTAAAAATCAAATACAGAAAGATCGTTCTTCATTTTTGTACCGTTCAACAACAAGTTATGTAAAGTTTAAATCAGAAAAGTAAATTAAAGCTGCCTGTGGATAGTTTGAAATCTATTTCTTTGCTCAATTATTTTCAGTTTGACTGTTGACATATTTTACATTTGTCGATTGGCTTGATTTGACAGGTATAAATTTCACATTTAAATTTTGAATTTGTTCACGTCCTCCACGTTTATCTGATCCGAGTGCTATGGCTACCGAACACGAATTTATGGACATTAGTTTAAAATTTAAAAATTTCGGATCTTGTTTCTGAAGTAACTCCTATAAACAATTTTGGTAGTCGGTAGTCGAGATATCAATAGAAAGTTAAAAACAACACCGTAATCTTTATAAAAGTGAATTCTGTCTCGTCAATGATATAATAACTATGATCCGACAAAATTATTACAGCTAATCATCACTAATGCGTGTTTGAATAAGTTTTGAATCTATAGCTCGCGTCACAATTTAGACAAATATCGTCTTATTGTCTTAGTTTGAATGTGAGAACGTTCATTATTTTTATAATGCAGTAGTAGTCTATGATCTGAGACTGCGAAACAAAATGTTTGTTAGATGACTGCAGGTCGACTTTAAACATAAATCCGTAGATATAAACTTTAAATTGAACGATATAATAATGAAATTGGTTTTATTAATTTATAACAAAAAAAAGGAAATCAGTCTTAACTTAGCTTAAAGTTACATGACTATGTTTTATATACATGTTCTTGACGAGCCCATTAAATTAAGTCTTTAGAATTTTGTTAAATGCGATGATAATAATAATGAAAAATGCATCAAAGCTAAATAAAAGATTGTCAAAAAACAAAAGTTTCATTTTAAAATTTGACTTCAAGAAAACAAAATTTTCGTTCGATATCAAACTTTATAAATATATGATGCATGTTATTTTAAAGTTCTGCATTATATTCTTCATAAATTATTAAATATTTCATTATTAAACATCGAGTGAATTATTTACATTATACAATGACACTCGGCACTCTCATGGGATATAAAATTAAAAATGATACACCAAACAGTTTCATAGACAAAAGAGAAAAAAAGTAAAATAAAAACATAAGTTCATCATCAGCTACATAATTCATTTTGATTTACATAAAAAAATAAAAAAATATACCAGATTGAAAAAGTAATTCAAATAGTACTTGAATTTCTTTAGAAAGTCACGAAAGAGATAATCACATCCCCTTTTTGCTAATATTTTAAGTACCTATGTAGTAATCCATCAACTCTTGCTAATATTTTAAGTATGTAAATTGATGCTAATATACTCTAGAAAGAAATCATACCAAGCTGACATATTCCAATAGTGTCATAAGTCAATAACTGAACAATTTGTATAGAAGTACCAAATGATTTTACAAGCATGCTGACTACACTTTAAAAATATAATGCTTCGTTTTCTATATACATTTCCATGTTCACCCATTGTCAATTTCGACTTATTCCATAATTGAATTGAATCAGCGAATCAAAATAAATATGTATTGGTTGTATGTTTCGGCGCGTTTTCAACGGTCACAGTGATAGTTCATTAGTTCACGGAACACTCCACACTTTTATCACAGTACTTACACTCCCCCGGCCGTCGCACTGACTAGGCTACAGACACCAAGCGCGCGGTCGTGCCGCCGCCATGTTCCACAAAAACTGTCAATTCGTATTCGAATAGTGAACGCGATTTGCATTTGTATTTCGAACGATTCCGACCGCGACTGTCACTTGTTTTTTGAATTTTGAATCTGTTTCGAATCTTCGAACCTTCTAGAACAAATCGGTTATTATTGTACCGAACCACGCGCACACTACGGGCAGAGCGTAAGTGAAGAGGGCTTTCTGTAGCGACGGTCGGTCGGCCGCGTCGGTGACCGGCTGCTCCCTGGCCGACGTGTCTTGAACCTCGGTTCTGTCGCTGCTCGTATCGGGCGGGATGTCTATGTCGCTGGCTCTCGGTGTGTCGTCGAGACGGGGCCTGACGAACACGTTGTTGGTGGCAGGCGAGTCTACAATGACGGGTATGTACGGCTCGATGGTGGTGGTGGTGGTGGACAGCGGCGGCGGCGGATTCATGGGCGGCTCCACGTCCGTGGGTGGCTCAACCGTTTCCTCTTCAGCTGAATTGCCGGAACCTGAATAATTACATGGATACATTTAAAGTAAACGTTTGAGCGGTTAAACGAGAAAAACATCATATAGTTATTTTCAAAATAAAAGGATTTTCTTGTATCAAGAATGATGTTTTCGAGCTCTTGCTCATCCAACCAGACAAGATAGACAAGGCAACGCGAACTCACCGACCTTGAGACATGAGGTCGAAGTCTCAATTGTATTATACAAGGCTTGTTTAGAGATTTCGAATTACCTAAATTCATAATATTGCGGTGGATGTCTGCAGGATTCGAACACCGACACGGTTTCATCGCTCGACGCGAGTACGCCGGGCGTCATATCATTTAGGCCGCAGCGACTCCAAGTACCTACTGAGAATGCATTACCTCTCTCGTAATCATCTTCGCCTTCATCATCGTCGTCGGTCAGGTCGTCGTCATTTCCGAAGTCACCCGACCCGGAACCCGACTCCGCCCCGTCGATGTACTCCTGCGCTGATGAACTGGCCGGTTGCATTTCTGATAAAAAAATTACGTGTTATTTTTCTTTTTGCTTAGGTGGGTGGATGAGCTCACGGCCCACCTAATGTTAAATAGTTACCGGAGCCCATAGACATCTACAAAGTAATGGCGCCATCTACCTTGAGATATAAGTTCTAAGATCTCAGTTTAAACAGTGCAACGGCTGCTCAACCCTTCAAACCGAAACGCATTGCTGCTTCATGGCAGAAATGGGCAGATGGTGGTACCTACCCGCGCGAACTCACAAGACCAATAATAATTCAAATTATAATTTGGGAGTTTGATTTTTATTACGCGATGTTATTCCTTCACCGTGGAAGTCAATCGTGAACATTTGTTAAGTACGTATTTCATTAGAAAAATTGGTACCCGCCAGCGGGATTCGAACACCGCTGTATCACAAGAAACGAATGCACTGGACGTCTTATTCTTTAGGCCACGACGACTTTTTTGTTTACTGAAGACCTTCGCAAATGCAAGGCAATCATTATATTAAATGGTATATTATGCAGTTATGTATGATTCGGTACCTCTATCCTCAGCATCGGTCCACTGAACTTCGACGCCGTTGAAGGCATCCTTGAGTCTCGCCGTCAGGGTCTTCAGAGTCTCGATCTCTGCGGCCACGACCGTCTCGGCGGTGGGGCTGACCTTGCCCTTGACTTCAGGGTTGGAAGCGAGGCCGATAGTGCCGTCTCCGGCGGCGATGAGGGTGTAACTGTAATATTAAATAATGATTTTTTTTATTTTTATTTAAAGATCCGGCATATTGTGGTTGCTGATTTACGGGTCGTGTTATCTGCGGATTTTGAGGGTTAACGACAAAACGAAGATCTTCCACCGATCGGGTGAAATTGTTCAGTCGGTCGATTGTTGTTCAGAACTTGTATTGCAAAGTTTACAATCAACTTCAATTCATAAGAAATGAATTAGTGTTTCTATAAGATAAAAATGATGGAAAATAAAACGAATTGAATTCACCAGTAGGTATATGGTATGTCTTTTGTAGTGGCAATTCATGACTATATTTCCAAAAATATTTCTTGCTGCTAAATTTGGTATCATATTAATTCAAAATATCGGATAGGTTTGATATACCCTAAGATTGACATAGCAAATTACATCATGTCTTCGTTGCATTAGTGAACCGTTACGAAATTGTTATTTCGGGCCCTGGTCCTAAGAGTGTGTGTCGGTCGAGTGTTTAGTGAGACGCGCGCTAGGACTGCGTTACCTGGCGACCGCGGAGCCGTTGAAGCAGGGCGCGCTGGGCGTGCTGGTGGAGGAGCACATGAGCGCGGGCAGGTGGTGCCAGTAGCGGCGCGTGTTGCGGACCCGCGTGCGCGTCTCCCGGACCAGCCGCTCTAGGGCCGGGCCGCCCCAGTCTGACCCTGGATAATGCACGAGATAATGTAACTCATCGCTTCAACAAATGGGATGTATTGTGGAGCGTGGTGAACCGACCTGTCTTTGTCTATATTAAATTTTGCATGCATCTAACGAACATTTGACCTCAATTCCCATGAAAATCGCGTCTATGTGTTTTGGTAAATGTATCAGCACTTTGAGCTAGTTAATACTTTTATGTCACCTTGAGTACATTTGGAAGACACACAATCAATTTCTGACTAGACCAAATAGACGAAAAGAAATCGTGAATATTTTTTTCACGTTCAACTAAGAACTCACCGTGACTGTCTTCGGATTTGGCAGCAGGTTTCTTCTTTTTCGATTTCTTATCGAAATCGTAATTTCTGAAATCAATGTCCAGACCGCCCGCGGGCGCCGGGTCGGGGTCGGCGTCACGTTTCTTCCTCTCGTGCTCTTCATACTCTTCGAGACCGATATTCCCTCTCATGTACTGGAGGAACCTATCCCGAAGTTTGGCCTGTTCTGCCATTTCGGCTGTGGCCTTCTTGATTCCCTCGGGAGTCCTGAGTCCAACTAACTGTGGATCATCGTTGATCAAGCTTTCAAAGGTAGTTTCCACCTCGAAGTCATCAACGTCGTTCGCTTTCTGGTTCCAGTCAAAGTCTGGTATCGCCCGAGGTGACCTCCTCGCTCGATCAGAAGCGAAGAACGGTCCGGCGCCACCTCCGCCACCCAGGACAGGTTTTCCGCAACCGGTGAATATCCGCTGTGATATTTCGCGATTGTGCTCTTGGAAACTCATGATGGCTTCGGATATCTTGATGTCGATCGGTTCGACCACCATAGCTATGTTGAAAGGGCCGAGGAGTCGGTCGGCTACTTTGTCTACGGCGTCTGGAGTCCAAATATACGTTAATTAGTCGTCACGTAATAATTTATTATATTATATAATACATTCATAATTATTTTACCAATAGTGTTTTCTTTTAGATAACCCATCTAATTATACATGTGTAGCTTAGATTCTGACGTTTTACTTACCAATAAACAGGCTAGACTGTCGCAACAATACCCCAGATTAATAGATTTGTTGCAGAAAACAAAAGCAGTTAGTATCTAAACAAGTCGGGCTTCCAACATTTGATATTTATTTTGTGGATTGTGAAATCCTCAGAACAAAGCGTCACAATTATCTGACTCTAGTTCATTAATACGCTTTCGACGAGGCTCAAGCGTAGCAATTAGTCTTAATATTCTGTTAATTCGTTGGTCGCTTACCGACATACGCATCCCATTGCTCGCCCAGATCAGCGTGAGCTGGCAGACATCCACGGATGACGTTGTGACAGTACCGGGAGCAGGCTGGGACTTGGAGTCCGCCGCACGCGCCGCAGTACCTCAGCCTAGTCCAAGCTGTTGCGCATTCCGGGGTCAAACCCGCCTGGAAAGAAAAAATAAACTGTATCTTTTTTTTCCTTCCTATGCTGATAGCCTTTAGAGGCTATTTCAGCGTGTAGGTAAGCTCACGGGGCTCAAAACCGGAGGTGTTCTTAACACTGCCCTAGCAATAGCTGTGCTTCGCAGAATCTACCACTGGATCGGAAACGCGACCCACTGAGAAGATCTGGCGATAAACTCAGTGGGCTGTGTCTATGGGTTAAAATTAACCCATAGACACAGTCCACTGAGTTTATTAAATACTCTGAGTATACTCTGAGATACACTGAGTAAATACTCTGATGAGGAAAACTATTAATTTTGACTGTAGTATCGAATTAGAATCCAGAATTACATGTTTTCGAACTCAAATAAAAAAAGTTTTGTACCCATAACTACTAAATATATAAAAGAAACTTTAAACAGTTTCCACATGTAGATACAAGTTTCATTACAACGATAAAAACATTACAAATTTTTATTAATATTAATAATGTGCCAAATAAACACATGAGGCAAGTATTCTGAGAACGCGTTATCCAGATTAATGATTACACAATTTTAAGGTATCGGGATTTGAATATTTATAGCCGAATCGAAATGTTTAATGTATAAAGAAAAATGTTTATCAATTGAAAATTTTTAAGTTGATATCGCGTAACTGCGATTTGCGCTTCAGATGCGCACAATTCCGCTGTGTCACGAGCGTGCCTTCCGTTAATTATAAATAAATGTAATTAGCATAAACAATAAATAAGCGTGATATATCAGGCGGCGCCATTCGAGATCAATGTACAGACGCCGACACTGCCGACAGCGGTTAGTGATTCACGAAGACATTGCTCATTACGTTTTTCTGTGGTGACTGTATATTTTGCTTTGTGAATTACAATTTTATTTCATTTAAATGAACGATTCATAATTCAGTTTCGTTCGTTCAGAATATCAATGATGAAGTTGTGAATTTAATTTACGCAAAAGTTAGGTATATTCGATGTCTATTGGTCGGGGATCTGTGAGATGAATCCCGAGAAAAAACTTTTATTAGCCTACTCGCATACTGTAAAATATAATGAAAAACTATAATAGAAAACTATTTATCGAAGAAACTGAATTTGAATATTGTTGTGAGCCCGCGCGGGTGATTCTGCCGTGAAGCAGTAATGCGTTTTGAAGGGCGGGGCGGCCGCTGTAACTATACTGAGACCTTAGAACTGATATCTCTAGGTGGGTGGAGCATTTACGTCGTAGATGTCTATGGGCTCCAGTAACAACTTAACTTGGGCTGTGAGCTCCTCCATCCATTAAAGCAATAAAAAAAAAGATAAAAAAATCTACTACCGTCCTGCTTATTTCTACCGCGAAGTAATCGGGCATTATGCTTCAAAGGGTACACATATCGAGGGGTACACATATCGAGGGGTGAAAGGCCATTTGGTTTAAGATTTTTTAAACTTTACAGGAGAACCATTTAAAGTTTAAAATTTAGAAAAAATATAATTTTTTTTGTTCAGCCCTTTGAATGGTTTAAACGTAATTGAAGTTCGATTAAAAACATCGAATTGTTCATGCTAATACCAAATAAAACGGACCTTTCATTAGAAAGATAAATGTCACTTACACCATATAGCCATTCATCCCTCTAGATCATAATAATTATACAATTGAGCGCTTGTAACAATAGCTTTATCACTCACAGAGTTCACTATGCATTCATTGAAAATTATGACGCACATAATTCCAATTCAAACCGAATACACAAAATGAAATAAATACATATATAATTTAATGTATAAACATGCGTATGCCAATTACATTTTAAAATTCATACATTTCAAATTACAAACACCAACATCATATTCGTTTTCATATAGACAAACTCAAAATTATGATTAAGAAATCATTGCTTTTGTGCTCATGAGATTTACTGAGGTTTTTATCACATTCAGTTACATATACTACCCCTTCTGAGCACACGCATTGGTTTTCCGTACAACAATTATCAATTTTTCGAGAACATTTACCAAACTTTTACCCTGAAGCGGTAGTAACTGCTAATCAGAGGAGACTATTGTGCCCTTGTTTGCAATAAATCCAAAAAGAGGTTTTGTTACATCAACAACGTAAACTTTGAGATATAAGTTCTAAGTCCCAGTTTCAGAGTCCCAAAGGCTGCCCCACACGTTAAACCGAAACGCATTACTGCGTCATGACAGAAATAGGCAAGGGTGCCTACCCGTGCGGGCTCACAAGACGCCCCACCACAAGCTTACTATACCATAATAATATTGTATTCATCGAAGTGATGTGCAAAATACACACGCGATATAAGCGGCGATAATTCCGTGCCCAGAATAGACAAATGTTCATTACATTGTTAACATCGATGTTTGTAATTCAATAGCGTGCTCATTAATAACGTCGCCCATAAATCTGAACGGGTTTGCATGATTATAAAATCTCAAATGATCTCGTGGCTACTAAGTACGTACGTAATGATTACGTGCTAAAATTATGAATGTGACGTGATGGATAACATTAAGGCGTGACTTTGCGACATTCAGTATTGTGGCACGGGTAAAATCATTGTAAATTTTTTTTATTTTTTTTTAAATGTTATTTAATGTTTTGGTAATAATGTCAGTTTGATATTATAACGAAAATGGAGAAAAACAAATAAAAAGTGATATTTTTATCTTTTTGGTATTTGAGAATCTAAATTTTTATGTGTTTAATGTCTATATCTATGATAATCAAATGCAAAATGTACTTATAGTCGGATTTTTAATTAGACGAAGCCAGCTGACAGTAGCTAATGTCACTTTGTGAAATAATGTTGCTATATTTAAAGTAATAGTGATGCGTTCAGTTCTCGTTCAATCACATAAATGAACAATGAGTGTGAAGAGTTACTCATTAATTTCAAACTATAAAAGAATATTATTTATATTTTACAATAAAATTGTATTAAAGTGATCCAATATAATAATATGTTACTAGTAGTATGTAACTACAATCAGTTTTTTTTATTTTCATTACCTATGTACCTATAATTGTTATATTTTATACATCTATAGTTTCAACTATATGATGCATTGGAAATAGGACAGTCTTACAAGCTTCCTCGCAATGTTTTTCTTAATGTTTAAAACACTCGGTATTCAGTACAGGTAGATACCATAGGAACATAATGTTTCGTCGAAAACTCGTTGGTATGTACAAAGCACGGCTAAAATTCGAACCCCGTGCCCGATATCGGCAGTTCGGCACACTAACTATTCACTAGACAATCGAGGCAATTTCATTAATTCAGGAGTTTTTTCAATCGTTCACTTTGTCACAACACTATTTTTATTTCATCAAAAACTGACAACACAGTAAACGTCAGTTTACTTCGTCTAATAAAAAATCCGACTATAGACCCAAAACTGATGAAGTCAGATAAATAAGTCCCAAAAAAATAAACTGAACAGTCCGAATTGTTGTTCGTTGTAAATATGCAAGCTTCTCTTGAAAATGTCGCTAGCAAGATTCAGGCATTTTTCAAACATCTTTTGTTATATGATGGCTATCCGCAATTATAAATAGATAAGAAGATCAGTATGAAAAAGTTTCAAGAACTGAGAGGTTTACTCAGAGAACTTACTAAAAATGTATTTTCATAAACTCAATATAGAATTATCGTTAACAAAAGACACGTCATCAAACACCCGCGCTTTACGAGAAAAGCGAAGAAAACAAAATGGCGTAGGTATTCTAAGAAATCCATTTCATATAAAACGCGAGTTTCCGATTGTGATTTCCTTCGAGCAAACATCCTGTGTGAACAATTCTCCGGTAAACGTTAATTTGAGATTCCGTTAATGTCAAACGGAGAATGTCCCAAGTGCAAACTCGTCGTGAGATAATTATGATGTTTTGGCTGTGAATGGCATCGGAATTAGGACTGTCCTGCACTAGAACAACTTTATTAATGTAAAATAAATAAAATATAAAAAATATTGTACTAAAAAGTGAAATAGTTAGAGTGTTAGGTTTTTAAGTTACATCTATACTTCTATACTAATATATAAATCTACAGTGGTTTTTACGGATGTTCCGTTATAACTACTGAAGCATGCATCCGATTGACTTGAAACTTGGTATCCATGTAGAAAATACATGTACTTAATGGGTAGGCTAATATTTATATGAGGGTTGGACTGCCTAATAATAATGACAATACATAATAACGTTAATTTTAGATGCCCAGCGAAGCAGGCGAGTACGGCTAGTAGATTTTAAGTACCTAATGCTTACTAACAAAATGCTACGGTTTATTTACTGTAATAGAGATACATAATACCTAATTATTATTATTCGATGTCATTTTTGGACTTTCAGTTTTGTGCTTCAGTAATCGGATAGTAACAGAGGTACCTTGAACTTTCCTGCCCGTTTACGCAAATAATATACTTATATTATGATAACATCTAAATTTTACGCTTACAGCATATATCACGTCATACGTGAATATTATATATTTGGCTGCTAGCCAAATCGTAACATTATACTGTATCTTATCTCGTCCGATGGTTTTTCAGTGCTGTATATAGAAGGATAGTTCTCATGACCTGGTTGGCTTTAAGTGGTTATCGAACCTTATAGATACATTGATACACACCCACCCATTGAACCCACATTGATACAGAGATGATACAGAGATGAGATAGAAATCTCATTTGAATAGTAAAACGGTAGTCTCATTCTTAAAATCGGAACGCATGATGTTATTCTTTCATCGTGCAAGTCGTTCGCATGTGAAGTACCTACATATTTTTATAGAAATATTTGTAGCTACCTGTCTGCAGGGTTTGACGTGGACATTGTCACATTGGGTTAGTTATGTATTTATTCGGTACTAGTGGTCCCAGTAGTCGAAATTCAACTATATTTAATTGAAATTATAAGTTTAAATATTATTATGGTTCTATTGTCAAAAACTATTATATTATAATTCGATAATATAATCACGTATTCGCCAAAACTGCACTATAGATCAATAATATTAAAGACAAACAATATCTATCTATTCTCAATTCGACCACAGACTAAACAATAATAAAAGTTTCACAATTTACAGTAAACACATAGTAAATACATAGTAGCGTGTGTAATGCTTTTTTTATTGATTTAATGTGTTTTTTATGCATAATTAAATAAAAATATTAGCATTCTGCACTTCTTCTCTATATTCTCTGTAAGTGTGAGAAATTTCATACTCCGCCGTCCTCGCAATTTTCGTAAAAAGGGGTACAAAGTTTTTGTTTCACATATCAACATATAGATGAGTACGACTGCCAACCGGGACTGACAGTGGCCATATTGATTTCTTCCTAACCAGCGCTTACCTGAGTCATGTCGCGTACTACATCAGCGCCGGCTCGGAGCGCTTTGTGGAAGGTGCGGGTGGCGACCACCGCCCTTCGGAGTTGAACTGATAGCTTCTTGGGAACGTCCTCGAAGGGCTGGATCTCACGCATATGTTCGTTCACGCATTTTAGGTATCTATAAAGAAATTAGAGTAATAAGTTTAAAAAAAAAGTAGTGAATGTGTCAATGGGATATACCTACTTATGTGACTATGAAAACAAACAACCGTTCTGAACGCGTACTGGTTTATTACTGGTGACGATTATCATGGACAACAGTGTCGTACATATCAGTCAAATTTACTGAATGCGTTATTCAGGCCGTTTATTTTCTTCACATAAGTAGTTACCATGTACACACATGTCACTTTTTAGGTAACGGTTCAAAATAAAATTATTTGTTTTAATTATAATCTGCGTAATTACTGGTGATAGGACCTCTTGTGAGTCAGCACGGGTAGGTATCACCACCCTGCCTCTTTCTGCCGTGAAGCAGTAATGCGTTTCGGTTTGAAGGGTGGGGCAGCCGTTGTAACTATACTGAGACTTTAGAACCTATATCTCAAGGTGGATGGCGCATTTACGTTGTAGATGTCTATAGGCTCCGGTAACCACTTAACACCAGTTGGGCTGTGAAATCGTCCACCCATCTATGCAATAAAAAAAAATTGCATGATAGAAATTACATTTACAAAGTGTAAACCTAATAATATATAGTGTATAAAGGCGCTCGTTAATATAAACTCGGCGTATAAAGGTTCTCGATAACGTTAAAGTTAACTCAAATTCGTATAGAGTTGGAACAGCGCCCCTAGCGGCAAACGTAGGCAAACACTCCAACTCCATACAAATTTCAGTTAACTTTTACGCGATCGAGAGCGTTAAAAAATTCGCACTAAGCACACAATATAAGACACCACCTAATAGGAGACAATAAAGCAGTAACTTCACACCCGTCAAACGAATACTTAAAGTACATTGTAAGCGAAGTACATAAACACGTGGCCGACATTTGTTTACACCAGCATGCCGCCGAGTATCGCGAATAGGATGACTCAATTTCACGGAAGCACTGACAGACTTGGATAAAGCGGTAAAAAATATACTTTCGCAAGGTTTACCTACTCATTCATCATCATTATCTTGCTCTTCACCCAGTCACCTGGGCTCGGCGCAACATGTTTTCTCCTTCCATACTCTTCTATCATATATCATTTCTTCGCTCACTCCCCTCTTACCCATATCGTCTTTCACACAATCCATCCATTTCTTCTTAGGTCTACCTCTTCCTCTATATCCTTCCACATTCATAGTTAACACTCTCTTACCAACCTCATTTTCATTTCGTCTCATCACATGTCCATACCATCCCAAACGCGCACTCCTCAGCTTCTCTGTCACAGGTACCACTTTCAGACTTCCTCTAACAGTCTAACAGTCCTCTTCCTCTAGGGTTTACCTAATGCCATAATAAATTCTCTTCTCAACCCGTAGACCTTCGCATACTTAGTTCTACATATCACAGGTCTATATGTCTCACAGCATTAACATTTAGACATTTACGAATAGTTACAACGAACTTAGATTAGTTAGATAGTTACGAATAGTTGTAACTATACTTGAGACCTTAGAACTTATATCTCAAGGTGGATGGCGTATTTACGTTGTAGATGTCTTTGGGCTCCACGAGGACTCACAAGAGGACCTGCCGCCAGTAAAAAATTACATTTTCAAAAAATCACATTTCAAATTTTCATTTTCAAATTTCAGTCATTTATCATGAACAACGCGAAATATATCCGTAAATATTATGTTCATATGCATCCTTTTTCAGGAACTTTCTAAACCATCAACGAAGCGTAGCTGTTTGTATACACGAACATTAATCACCAGATAAATTCTTAAGCCGTAATACTAACGCATTGAAATCTGAAACCGCACTGGATAACGTGTGTTTTATGTGCCCGTAACTCCACGATTAAGAGCGATAAATACGACATAAACTGCTCCATAGAAACATTATGATAACATTGTTACTATGGTTTATATAGTATGGTGGTTAACTTGATGGCGCGCCGCAAAGAAAGAATAACGTCGTTACCTTTTCTTTTCTACCTATTCTGGTAACCTCGAGGGGTTATACCAGCTTTGCCGAGCGAATCCGTGAGCTCACGGGGCTCTAATCAGTGTGCTTAGTGCGAGTTTTTTAACGTCCTGGGCCTGGGTGGCGCATTTAAGTTGTAGATGTCTATGGGCTCCAGTAACCACTTAAGACCAGGTGGGCTGTGATCTCATCCACCCATCTAAGCAATAAAAAAAAGTCATACACTTTTCTGGGACCATTCATGGAATATGCTTCCTGCATGTTATACCGTACCTACTGCAATCGCCAACACTAGCTTACTGGTGTAGAGCGGTAGATTACCACTTTCCCTCCTATTTCTGCCGCGTAACTTTTTTTTAGGATTGAGGGATTACTGGTGGCCTGAGGCCTTTCCGGTTTCACCAGGACAGGAGGGCAAGCATAGGCTCTGCCAGAAGGTGTGGGATTTGCTAACAGCTGCCCGAGCGCCTCCAAAGGAGACCTAAAAACTCAAGAGCAGCTGTTTCGCGAATGAGACGGGTGACTATAGTCACCGATAGTAGCGAAAGGGTTTCAAATAAGACGTCTACGTCACAACAGTTGTGCTCAAAGCAGGATGACTGATTCGCAGCAGAAATAGTTACCTACCGGTACCGTCTCATGATATGCCCCACCACCATTTAATAAATAATCCGTCTACACATATATCTGTATATTTAAAATAAATCTTACTTTTCATCGAACGTGTACTGCGAATTAAGTACCGTGAACATCTTCTTGTACAGAATTCCGAAGAAGCTATCCATCATTGCGTCAAAGTTTGTGTCGCCTCGGCTGTAGTACCTGGAAAATAAATGAAAGTGGATAAGTAATAGTGTGTCTATACGAAACGCGAGTAATCTCCTAAGTGGCACGTTGAACTTCTAGTAAGAACAATGGGAAGGTACTTGTGTCTGATAAGCTAAAGGTATTTAAAACTAGTGGAACACGGTCACAATCGACAATATTAATGTCGATAAATGTCTAAAAACGTCAAATTCGTAAAAAAAAACAGAATCCTAGAAGAAATGGTTTGTACAAAGTTTTATCGTTGACGGATAAACGGCTTAGTAACATATTTAGGACAAACATACACACTTACAGATTTTCTTTTTAATATAGATGAACATTTTGCTGTCTTCGAGATGTCTCATTGTTTAAAAATAGAATTTTTCTTAAATACTTTTGTGTTAAATATTATTCATTTCTTATTAAAGTAAAGTACATATTATACTCGTAATAAGATAAAGATATTTTTTTAGAATAAGTCAGGGAGGGAGTCGAAAAATTGAAGTAGTGGCTTTGCAAAAACTTAAGTGTAACTACTATTAAAATTATCTTTTAACGGAGCTTTCAAAATTGTTTAGCATTGAATATTGTTTTCTTTGAAAACGAAAAATGGATGGTTTTTAAGAGCTCTCAATTATATTTTATTTTTAAGTCTGCTGATTGTATTGTGTTGTGGTAGAACAACGAATTTTATTTATGTAAGTTTCTTATTATTATTAAAATCTCTCTTCGGAATTATATTCCATAACGAGCGTAGTCAAAATCCCTTCGAACTCACCACTGGAAAGAATACTGGTCTATAATGATAACAACTCTAGTATCTACACGAATCATAGTACGTTCACCTTCGGTGGCACTAAAAAAGTTTTTAGTAAATTTCATCGCAAATAATGTGGCAACATTCTTATCTATATATTAATACGTGAAGCAAAAACTTTTTACCTCTTTTTGCGAAAATTGCGCGGACGGAGGATTATGAAATTTCCCCCATTTATAGAGAATATAGAGAAGGAATGCAGAATGTTAATATTTTTTTTTAATTTTGCATTAATATTTGTACATATATTAAATCGATAAAATAAAAACATTACACACACTACCATGTATTTGACACACACACGCACACACAATACATACTATTTGTTTATTGTCTTTGTCTTAACTTTTCTTAATGCTTATAGTCTGAAGTAGAGTCTTGGCGAAATCTTTGTTTATAGAATTAGTGTTTTTGACAATAGAATCATAATAGTGTACAAACTTATAATTTCAATTATAGTTATAGTCGAATTTCGATTACTTAGGGCCCACTAGTATTATTAAAATCATTTAATCACCTTTCAAGTTGTTCGAATAACTGTTCAAAGACGTAGGAATGCTGTTCGTAAATCATTCCGTAGGTTCTCTTGAACATCGCGTGGAACTCTTCTCGCGACAGCTTGAGCAGCTTCCTGAAGAATTCTAAAACAAAAGAGAAACAAATTAGTAAGAATGCGGGAAGACACTGGCGCGATAATATTCGGTTCGATTGATAAAAATGTTCGTGATCGTTTTGTGAATTTGGACAATTCAATTTCGATCGTTTATTCTTTCCATCAAGTTCCTTATTCGTACTATTTATCTATACTAATATATAAATCTACAGTGGTTTTTACGGATGTTCCGTTATAACTACTGAACCGTGCATCCGATTGACTTGAAACTTGGTATCCATTTAGAAAATACATGCACTTAATGGATAGGCTAATGTTTATATGAGTGTTGGACTCTGTACACCAGTTACGGGGGTGTTAATGATGAGAATCTTTGTGGGGGTGAGAAATAATAATGTTAATTTTAAATGCCCAGCGAAGCGGACGGGTACAGCTAGTTGCCAATAGAATTGAAATAAATTATCAAATCAGTCCAGCCGCTCTCAAATGTTGCGCTTACCAATATACAGCAATTAATTTTATTCACATCGGGTATTTTTATAGAAAAAAAAAACGGCGCGTGTTAAAAGACCTCATTTATTTGTGAATCTGAATCGCAATATCAATAATAATTATTTTTATGAGCAAATAAAAATTATTCGTATCGAATTAGTTATGATTTAAATGTAAAATTAAACCACTCTTAAAAAAATTAAACTCTTAAAATTAAACTTGACCACTCTGTCAAGAGTGACACGACTGAGAAGAAGAAGAAGAAGAAATGTAAAATGCAATCGAATGAATGAAATGTGACTGCCGACCAGCACACGAAGGTCAACGAACATAAATATCGGTCCATTCGATAGGATATTTTATTGTCACCAAAATCAGAATAGTTTACAGACCCTTAGAGAATTTACTAGTGCTGGGCGTTATTTCTTTTTTATTTATTTATTTTTTATTTTCTTAGTGCTTAGATGCGTGGACGAGCTTACAGCCCACCTGGTGTAAAGTGCTTACTGGAGCCCATAGACATCTACAACGTAAATGCGCCACCCACCTTAGGATATAAGTTCTAAGGTCTCAGTATAGTTACAACGGCTACCCCACCCTTCAAACCGAAACGCATTACTGCTTCACGGCAGAAATGGCGGGGCGGTGGTACCTACCTGTGCGGACTCACAAGAGGTCCAACCAGCAGTAAACCCGCTTGTTCGCTCGTATCTCCACCCTGGCTATTTCTGCCGGGAACCACTAATTCGTTTAGGTTTGATGCCCTTGTACTACAAAATCGAAATAGAGGACTCCAGTAGCAACTTAATAAGAGGTGAGCCGTGAGCTTCTACACTCATCTGAGCTAATTAATAATAATGAATGGATATGTCGCGAATCCGAACGCGAACCTGCAATGCCAAAACCACAGCTAATTTCAAATAATTCAAACCGCCGATGAACACAAAGAAAAATTTCAAAGCACCAAGAAGCATATTGAGGAAAACGGTTTGATTGAATAAGAACATTCTCGGGAATGCTCGCATAAACATTAAAATAAATATCAACATTAATTGAACATTACTATGAAACGCCAGCGAAAGCTTCTCGGAAAGACATACTCATATAAACAATAGGGCGCTGACATGTCACTAGCAGAAATAAGTGTGATGCACTATTTAATGTTCTAGATGAGTAAACGAACCGTGGCGGCCGGTGAAAAGTGACGTCTATAAACATGATAAAGTGGATTCAGACACGCATCTTAAGATTTGAGCTCGAAATCACTATAAAAGCTATCTCATGCTTCGGATTAGGAGAGTTAGGTACACCTAAGCCAAGATACATTCTACCAGTAGGATTTTGCCGCCAACGCGATGGAAGAAGATGAGCGCCTTTTTTTTTATTCCTTCCTATGCCTTGAGAGGCTATTTCAGCGTAACTTTAACTAGTAGGTGAGTTCACGGGGCTCAAACCTGACGACGTTGCTAACACGAACCCTAGCAAGAGCCGTGCTTCGCAGAATCTACCACCGGATCGGAAACGCGACCCACTGAGAAGATCCGGCGAGAAACTCAGTGGGCTGTGTCTGAGGGTTAATTTACTCGTCGACCCCTCGACGGGTTCGACGAGAACCGACCGGTGCTTGAGGTACCTAAAAGCACCGTTCGTGGATCGGGAGGATCCGAAATGACGTGTTTTGGGCGACGTCGACTGCTTTCCATTCTGTCCGCAGGATCGGGAATGGACGAGCACCGCGCAAATTACATCACACAATAACCTTGAACGAGTTGTATCTCAAGCGAGGTTCAGATGCGGAGTGTTGAGTAATAGGAGATTTTTGGTGATCCGACCACAAAATACTCGCTTCGATTAGCCTATCGCATTTTTCTAGGAATTTGAGGATAAAAACTATGATCAATATAATAAACCCTCCCACTCAATTTCGTATATATTCACAAGATTCCTTTAGTTTGATCTAGCCCACTGAGTTTCTGGCCGGATCTTCTCAATGGGTCGCGTTTCCGATCCGATGGTAAATTTTGCGAAGCACTGTTCTTGCTAGCGCTAATGTTAGCAACGTCCTTAGGTTAGAGCCCCATGAGCTCACCTGCTCGTTTAGTGAATCTATCATGACCCCTCGAGGTCACTAGAATAAGTAGAAAAAGAAAAAAAAACTTGAGTAGGCTACAGTAAACTAATAATAAAACAATCTAAAAAGTTTCGTATTTATTCAATATCGTAACACAGAAATATGTATCACAACAAAAGGCACAATAAATGGTATGAATGGTATAATGACAACGAAAAATAACAACAAATTCATAAAAAAATTATGAAAAAATGTTTATAATAGTTTTTAATTGAACCAGAACGATAATTAAATTATACAGTGTTTTCGTGAAACATTCTGTGTTATTGTACGATCTGTGGTTGATTCGTTTTTATTTCAACCTCAAATGAATCACCTGTAATGAAGATTTGTTCAGTTTGGTTCTATAAAGCTCGTGCGACAATTTTGAAAACTAATACTCGTCCTATTGCGGCATTGCAATAACGGCTTGTTCATGTATATAAAATAGGGACGCCCAAGGAGTAACAATGACTCCCTTCGTAAAGGTAACGGGCAGACCTGAGGGGGATGAAGACCGTGTGGAGCTCTACCAGCAGTCTAGCGCGCCACTCAGTAGTGACGTCATAAGAGCGATCGGTTTTTGGTGTATCGCATCCTGAACAGGCAGGCTGGGTCCGACCCATCCGAATAGTTCGCGACATCAGCGGCACTGCCTGGGCGGTCTGATCTGTCGCCGTACCAAGAAGGCAGATGTTCCACAGCCTGGCCTGACGTGAGCCGTGCATCTGGGTGCAGTACTGATCGTAGCAACCGCCTTACTCCGGGCCGGATACTGACCTCGAGGAAAATAGGACGCTTGGGTGAACGTGCAGGGGAGTTTAGTGGGTAGGGCCCTAAATATCGCCATCTGCAGACGTTTATTCCTAGACCGTCTAGTCACGCGCGCCTCCTAGGCGCGGGGAGTTCTAGGAGCTTCGGCCCCCAGCCCAGAAACAAAAAGGCAGTGACAACAAGCTAGCTTATCCACGTAGAATCTGTATCCCTGACGCGCGTTCAAACTGCATCACTTTAAATTACAATTATCAAAGCTTCGTCGCTGACGCCCTCATGAAATACCATATCATAACCATTAATATGCACGTAAGACAGAAAACGGCTATTCATTAAACAATTAATATTTTGGAACGCACAGAACAAGAAACGGAATGTTGCCAGACAGTCGTAAACTGCGTTCCGAAGAATGTAATTCTGTCGTCGTTTGAATATTAATATGATAATCGTTTTCATTCACGATAATCGTAAAACATTATGCAACTTTTGTCTGTGATGATACGGCATTCGGCCGATCTAATTCATTGGTCAAGTATTTCGTTGTCTGACACGTCAGAAGCTAAAACACGGTCGGCTTCGGAGATAAAGCTATACCTTGGCAACTTCGAACCAATAATACGATTTTTTTTTATTGCCTAGATGTGTGAACGAGCTCACAGCCCACCTGGTGTTAAGTGGTTACTGGAACCCATAGACATCTACAACGTAAATGCGCCACACACCTTGAGATATAGTTCTAAGGTCTCAGTATAGTTACAACGGCTGCCCCGTTGTAACTATACTGCTCGTTGCTCTTCAAACCGAATCGCATTACTGCTTCACGGCAGAAATAGGCGGGGCGGTGGTACCTACCCGTGCGGACTCACAAGAGGTCCTACCACCAGTGATTACGCAAATTATAATTTTGCGGATTTGATTTTTATTACACGACTAGCGACCCGCCCTCGCTTCGCTTCGGAAACATTAAAACACACATGAAACCACAAAAAAAAATTAAAAAAAAGTAGCCTATGTTCATCAGGGACAATGTCGGCTTCTAATGGAAAAATAATTTTTCAAATCGGTCCAGTAGTTTCGGAGCCTATTCGGAACAAACAAACAAACAAATCTTTCCTCTTTATAATATTAGTATAGAAGTATAGATGTTATTCTTTCACCGTGGAAGTCAATCGTGAACAATTGTTATGTACGTATTTCATTAGAAAAATTGGTACCCGCCTGCGGGATTCGAACACCGTTGCATCGCTATATACGAATGCACCGGACGTCTTATCCTTTAGGCCACGACGACTTAAAAATAATACCCATCTTATTTACCAGCTTCACTTACAAAATAATACCCGCACTGACTTGAAGATTTCAGGCCTACCACTCCCAAGTTAAGAGTTTCCGGTCGATAATACCGAAAAGAAATCAGACAAGAAGATCTACATCCAGAACCGGATTCCGTTTATTTCGTTTCCGTATCCCGTAATAGAATGTACATATGTGTTTTATATGGCATGTTTCATGGGCAGATCTCTGGGGAACCATTTGATGTGACACCGTTATTTTAATTTTCCCTCGCCACTAGTAATCGGAGCAGAGTTTATTAATGTTTCCTCACATCCACTGTGCTGTACATTGCTTTTTCAAGTGAACATTTTTGCCATGTACCATCCGGCTCCAAAGCTCTGTTGTACCCAAATTGGTCCCAGAATTCCGGAAATTTATTAGACCGATTGGGAAAATCAAGAAGTGCTTTACGGCGACACAAATTTGGTAATAATGGATATGGTATGACATCCTATTTCAAGAGGTTGGAAATGAGACCTCAGTGGTAGGCAGAAAGCTGTACCCTTAGTATTGTTAATGTTCACGGCCTACGAGGACTATTGAGGATCATGAGAGTCGCATGATTGTGTACCAACAAAGATTTTTTTTTGGGGCCCGGAGGTTGTTCATTAGGATGAGTATGCGACTTCGAAAATTCAACCACAAGGGGTAGTTGCAACTGTTTTGGCAAATGCGTCTAGTACCGGATCGGAATAGCAACGTAGTAAGAGCATCCGGCAAAGAAATCAGCTGGTTTATCCTATAGGCCACGTGTCAAACAAAAGTAATGAAAAATTGTATCTATAACTTCTTTATAGGCCAAACCTCACCTCATTTTCTGTTAAATATTATTTATTTTATTCCCTTAATTATATATTAAGCACTTAGTGTGCCTGTATGATTAGGGACCAATGTCATATCTATTTCTGTCGGAAAGTAATCAATCATTCTTAAGAATTTGAAGAGAGTTGGACCTATATCTACATGTGCTTGTCTCTGATGTCGTGGGGCCAGTGAACTCCAGCACCTATCAACATATTATCAATAAAAGAAACACCAAAATTATAAGACTTCAAAAACAATAAATTATTTAATGTAATATTTCTGTATCTCAAAGCAAATAAAATCATTTAATTATTACGCCAGTAAAAAAATCTACGTAAAAAAAACTACAATTGATTAAAATGTTTTTGAAAAAACTATAATATTGAACATGTAAATGGCAGAGGTAAATAAAAATAATTTTAATATTTCAAACACTTTGGCAGTGATTACTTTTCGAGTCTGTCAAATACGACGAAGTTCATTGACCGTTAATATTTTTTTTAACATGCGATACACGATTCGTGCCAATGCACACATATAGGTATTCTATAGGAAAGTGCAGACTAAAATTTGTTTGTCAAGATTTTTATTTTTGTTTTAAATAAGCAGAGGTCTTGTTCCATCTACTTTTCAGAGGAGGTTATATAGAGACGGATCTCCTTTCCACCATTATCTATGGGCAGTATAGAGGATACAACGTGAAAATCGTTGCTATCTATATATTAATACGTGAAGCAAAAACTTTGTATCCCTTTTTACGAAAATTGCGCGGACGGAGGAGTATGAAATTTTCCACACTTATAGAGAATATAGAGAAGAAGTGCACAATGCTAATATTTTTTTTTAAATAATGCATAAACGATACATTAAATCAATAAAGAAAACATTACACACACTACATACCATGTATTTGACGCACACACGCATGCATACTATTTATTGTCAAACTTTTGTTCTTGACGTCTGTTGTCAAATTAAGAATAGATTAAATATTGTTTGCCTTTGTTAGTATTTTTTATAGTGTAGTCTTGGCGAAATTTGTGATTATAGAATTAGTATAAAATACATTCATAATAGTGTACGAATTTACAATTCCAATTAATTATAGTCGAATTTCGACTACTGCGCGACCTCTAGTCTGTTTTAATTTTATTCCATGGATGAGTCAACGAGTCCACAGCCAATGTCAATTGATTTCCGGAAGCCAAAAACAACATGTCAAAAACTCACTTGAATGTCAAGTTTGACGTATATACATATTTTTTGGTATATTAAACACTTACAAAATTCACAACAAACGTTTTTTTTGGGGGGTTGATTAACCCGATTGAATTGCAAAAAAATTAATTCGCCATAAATACGATAGAGACGAGTGAAACCGCAGGTAAAACTTATCCGCACTCAGTGGCGCCGGCACGAAATTATCACACGAATTCGCGTGCCTATTAGTGATATGATTGCGATCGTAATTTCAGCGAATTCTGTGTACAAATTATTTAAATGTTGAATTTGAATTTTTCTTTTATTGCATATACGGATGAGCTCAAGATCTATTTAGTGGTAAACTGTTACCGGAGTCCATGGACATCACAACGTAAATGCTATCTATCACCTACCTTAAGATATAAGGTCAATTTCTCGATTGAATTATCAACAGAATCTCATATCTGTCTTAACGAAAACGATGAATGTTTCATGCCAGAATTAGGTTGAGTCATTGGATCCATAGAGCGGGTTTACAGTTCACCTTGTCACAAATAAATGCCGATTGATGATCGCAGTCAGTCGAGTAAGAACTTCTCAGTCGAATTTTACCACACCCACGGAGATGGGAGGCGCTGTTTTAGGCCAATACTACAGAATCACATATATTAAAACTGTGAGTTCAATTAGCACAGTATATATTATGATAATAAATTAATTTGCCGCTTAAAATGTAACAGAGGGTTAACCTAAACTACCGAACCGATTTTAACTTTCTTTTTAAATATGTATGTGCTTTGTTCCAATTTAGGCCAAAGGATGGTTTTTATTTCAATTAATGGTCGCAATATCTATTAATTAACAATAAAATAATTTCATAAGTTGATTATTGTTATTAATTGTAACTTTCATAAGTCTAAAGCAGATGGCGCCTTAAATCAGTTTTTACAGACAATTGTAATACTGTCTGACATTAATATCTCATAGATGGCGCTGTATTAAAAATACTAACGTATCACATAAGCTACAATTTAATGGCATAAACACCACGTGTTGCTGAGGCTAAAGTATAAGTGAAATTTATTTCGTAGTAAACGCAATACAATAATAGATTTCTTACAATCAACTGTTCTTACTTTGTTAATTTTTGGTATTAGCGTAGCTGGTCATGTGTTATTTAGAAGAAAAAAAACCTTAGCCACAGCAACGTGTGGCCGGGTCTGCTAGTTTAAAATATATTGGTCCGTTTCTTTCATATTTGATAATCAAGATTGCACAACTAACTATGTACAAACATTATGCTTTCCCGCGTTCTTTCAACCTTGCACGCTACATTTCACGAATATTAGATTCATCATATCGAATGTCGCTTTCGTTCAAAGCTATGAGGAAGGAGGAAGAACGTAAACAATTAGCGGACACAAAACAGTGTATTATTACCGTTTATTGTGAATTGATTATCAAATGTGTACATGAGCTTGGGGTAGCGTGACCGTTTGCTTGGTTTTTGCTAGTTTTTAGTTGTCGTTTTCACGCTTCCGGATCGCGTGCTGTGAATGCCTTTTTTTTAAAACTGTTTTAATTACTGTCATTATTTTGATAAATAATATTGGCTATCGCAGCCCCGAGTCGAATAAAGTCGCTATACGAAGTAATGATATTCGAGACTTTTGCAAAAGAAGGACAGCGTTTATTTTTCGATATAGTCGCTTAAACTAAATTAGATTCGGCCGAGGACGCCATTACGTGTGACGTCATTTGTGGCCAAACAAACGATAAGCTGACCATAGATCGCTAATAAGCAACAATTAGCCATTTAAGAATTACATTAAAATTATGTTTAGTGTTTTATGTTTGTTGACTCCATACTTAAAAACTGGCTGCTTGAAAATCAGCATCATTGCTGTCAATCGTGAGCACCAATGAGCGTTCTTTACTCCATGTACCTAATAATAAAACCATTTTTTTATCGGGTCTAAATAAACAAAGCCTAAGTAGACCGAGAAGGTCACCAGCACATCCCGCGAGTATTGTATAAGCCAATTATGGGTCTCACCGGAGAATGTGCGGCCGTATTATCTTATTAGGTATGTATTATACCAGTACGTCAAGCACGAAAATCTATCGAATTCGTAATGTAAATGTATCGAGTCTTCGATACGAAAACGGATCATTACATTATAATATATTAGTATTCGATAGCCAGCCTTCGAGATTTACGTTACCGCATGTCAAAACAATTTTCATGCTCTCGATTATGAGTATAAGTTTCGATTTTCAAGAACGTGACGATTCCTTTTTTTTTCCTACCAATTCTAGTAACTTCGAGGGGTTATTCTAGATTCACCGAGCTAGTAGGTGAGCTCGCGGGGCTCAAACCTGACGAAGTTGCTAGCACGAACCCTAGCAAGAGCCGTACTTCGCAGAATCTATCTACCACCGAATCGGAAACGCGATCCTGAGAAGATCCGGCGAGAAACTCAGTGGGCTGTGTGTGTGGGTTAATTTACTCGTCGAGCCCTTCGTCGCAAGCGATGGGTTCGACGAGGACGGTGACCGGGTGACGATTCGATTGCGAAACGAAAGTAAGTAAATTTATTTTGCGTTGCTGGCCGGTCAAGGAACGTTTGTGCAACAAGGCATATTATAAAGTTAAGGATTATTTACTAGATGGCACTACGTGGGAATGAGGCGTTCGCTCCTGGCCAATTCATTTTTCCTTATTATTATTTTTTAATTTAATTTTTTGTTTTTTTTTTCGTTTATTGCAAATATCTTTACTTATTAAAAAAAAAAAAAATAGAGAAAAAAAAAAACCCGCTGAGTTTGTTTCGCCGGTTATTCTCAGGACTGTGGCTTTTTTTGGAACCGGTGGTAGAGTTAACATTGTTATTTATATTTTGACATTCAACAAGTGTGTTGTACTGACATCTAAGTTGAAATAAATTATATTGAATTTTGAATTTTATTCGTGCTGCTGAAATTATTATTTTTTATAGACGGTAGGGGCGCTGTTTAAGTCCTATACTTTTTTCTCGATAGCGATACGAATACTTTTTCGATACTCGTTCGTGCTCGCCCCTCAGTACACTGTCGTCACATTAACTGGCGTTAGGTCGTATTATGAGCGCGCGTGGGTAGTTCTCACACGTTCCGTTTTGAAAAGCGGGCCGCCGTTATATAAGCCAAAGGAGACTACGACTTCGATCATAAAATACATGGTGGGCAGCGAGCTAGTGGGCCAATAAAAAATAAGTAATAAAAAAAACATCATCAAGTCTTATTCGCTTAGCTTGTAGGATTCCAAGAGAGTATTACAAAATATGTATCTCGCTTGGTTACAAGTCTGAGGAATTGATTTCACCCATTAACGGAGGTGTTCAGCGCGCAAGTGTCCATGTTTGGACAGGCGGATCCCGTTCGATGGCGCAATTACAGTCTGAGGGCCTAGAGTTGCCAGCCTATAGAAATCGGAAATATTTAAATTTTAAATAACACTAGCGGACCCGACAGACGTTGTCCTGCAAAAATTCATTCAAGTTGATCTAGACGTTTAGTTGTAGTATAGATAAATAATCTAAATATCGACTGTGGCGCCATCTGCCGGGCTGATTTGTGAATCTAAACCATCCAGGGTGCCACCCAAAGGCATACAAAAAAATCATTCAAATCGGTCCAGCCGGTTAGGAGGAGTTCAATGACAAACACACGCACAGAAGAAATATATTTAAAAAGATAAGCTATGAAAATGCTTTGATACTAGGTACCGGAATCCGTAGTCAGAATGTGAATGTGGTTGCCCTACTTGAATTTTAAGATTGAAGTTTAAACTCAAAATCTAATATAAGAGTCTAAGAAAAGGCAGTGATTGTAAAAGTAATTTATGAAGATTCTTCCATCATTAATGAAATTAAATAAATAAATGTAGTTTTCACAAAATTAAATAGTATTGATGTATAAAAACAGCCATTCTGTATTCGGAGCTGAAGTAATCTGACCTGATCTGAGTAAAACATTTACATGCATAAAGTATCTTCCAAATAAATAAATAATTACTTTGAATTTATATTTGAAGTTTTCAATTTAAATTAAATTAATCTTAAATTTACAGCCGCAATACAGTAGTGATTTTTAAATGTCTGTTTAATATTATTTTCTACATGGCAACACTGTCTGACGGAGACTCGTGAAGTGCGTCTCACAATGTCATGTTTAACTTTTCTCTTATTGCAATTAATAACAGGTACAGGGAAATGGTACAGGGAAACTTGTGCATTACGATGTTACATTAATTATTTATATACACAGAAATGAAAAAAAAAATGATATGAATTTTAATTTTACCGTAAAATGAACAACAATTTCAATTAAAATTTGTTTACAAAAAATGATAGAAAATTGCGTGCCATTTTGGAGTTTTTCCTCTATCTCGCCATATGAAAAACGATGGAGGCTCAAACAATTTTAAAAGATCGGAGGACGGGCCGCCCTCCCGAAAATACGGCCGAGCTTAATTACAAAATCAACTGTCGTCGACCGCTCACAATCAATATTTAAACTTTCTTAAGCTTCCACTCTCACGGTCGCTTTGTTTACTCGGGTAAGTAGCTAAGTTATTTATTAAAAAAAACTGTTGTAAGTAGGTTTTACTTATAGGCGATTCATTTATTTGATTGATAAAAGCAGATGTGCGACTTAGTACGAGTTTTTTAACGTTCTCGATAGCGTAAACGTTAACTCAAATTTGTATGTAGTTGGAACGTTTGCGTACGTTTGCCGCTAGGGACGCTGTTGCTTAGGTGGGTGAACGAACTCACGGCCCACCTGATGTTAAGTGGTTACTAGAGCCCATAGACATATACAACGTAAATGCCGCCACTCACCTTGAGATATGAGTAAGGTCTCAGTCTTTACATTACAACGACTGCTCCACCTTTCAAACCGAAATGCATTACTGCTTCACGGTAGGAATAGGCAGAGCGGTGGTACCTACCCGTGCGGACTCACAGGACGTCCTACCACCGGTATTATCTTAAGAGTATCTCAGTCTTTCGGAATTTCGTTATCGATTAGCGTGACATAAAAACGTATTATCTATAGTTTTAGAATAAAAAAGTTTATCAATATGTAAAATGCCGGTTTGCTCCTATTAAAATGACTGGCAGGTGGACTGAATCAAATTATGGAAGTCCCTTATGGCTTTTTGGCTACGCAACGCTTAAAATAAAAGAAATTTTTGTGAAAATTTTTAATGTTATTTTGGTATTTACCCAAGCTCTGAACCAGAACGGAATGACCGTACGAGGTGTGAGGGGATAGCTATCGATAAATAAAATATCTATAAAACCAAATACACTAACGATTTTATTTCCTACCTAAGCTGATAACCTTGAGAGGCTATTTCAGCGTAACCTTATAGATGAGCTCACGGGGTTCAAACCTGACGACGTTGCTAACACGAACCCTAGCAAGAGCCGTGCTTCGCAG
Organism: Bombyx mandarina; assembly: GCF_030267445.1. Taxonomy (NCBI): domain Eukaryota; kingdom Metazoa; phylum Arthropoda; class Insecta; order Lepidoptera; family Bombycidae; genus Bombyx; species Bombyx mandarina. Next base: position 15,625,416 of record NC_143221.1, read on the forward strand.
AATCTACCACCGGATCGGAAACGCGACCCACTGAGAAGATCCGGCGAGAAACTCAGTGGGCTGTGTCTGAGGGTTAAACTAACGAAAGATTGTTCGTTGTAAAGTTTTCTCAATGGCTCACAATATCGTGGAACTAACCGATTCGGTCTGAGTCACAGTTCACAGTGCTTCCGTCACCGCTAAATCGTTCATTTATAACTTTATGGAACAATGGATCATAATGATTAAAACAGTACGCACACTGGAGACTAAACATTTGCATTTGTCAAGAAATGTTAACCAAAGCGTACATAATAATATGTATTTCTTGTCGATTTCAAATTGTTAGACCCGTAAGCGGGAAGATAAGCGAAATTAAATTTACTCAGTTTTATTGAAGTAGACGGCGTCTTCGTATTGCGTTTCCATCTTACTTCGGTTTAACAGGTCATGCAAAATATTTTTTATTGTATTTTTAGTTAGATAAGTTTATGGTCGTAGATAACCGTATGGATACGAAACGAAAAAGCGACACTAAAATGAGACAAACATATAGAATTTAGCCTGTGATAGAATGAGATAGAATACTTCTCAAAGTTTCACTTCTACCGCGAGTGAATTGCACACAACATTACGTACATTTCATTACTTAAATTAAATAATTAAATGAGTGCATGGTCCCAAGTCTCACGCATGGAAGTCAAAACAGTGAACATAAAACAGACAAATATTTCCATTACTCTTTTTTATTAATTTTTTCTACCTATTCTGGTAATCTAGAGAGCCCAATCTAATTAACCAGGCTAATACGTGAGCTTACGGGGCTTTAACCTGACGAATTTGCTAACACTAGCCCTAGCAAGAGCAGTGCTTCGCTACCGAACTACCGAATCGGAATCGCGTCCCACTGAGAAGATCCGGTGAGCAATTCAGTGGATTGTGTTTGAGGGTTAATTTGTTCGCCGAACGCTTTGTCCCAAGCGACGGCTTCGACAGGAACGCTGACCGGTGCTTAAAGTACCTAAAATACCAATGGTGGATCTGGAGGATCTGAAATGACGTGTCATTAATCTAGTAATGACAGTACGAAAGCTACAAGAAAGTCATCATCTTAATATACATATATAGATTATGTGTGACGTTGTTTGTCCGCGATGAACACCTAAACTACTGAACCGATTTTAATTTTCTTTTTTTTTAAATATGTGTTTTATTCCAACTTAGGCCATAGGATGATTTTTATTTCGATTAATGGTCGCAATAGTTTTACAGAGAATTGTAATACTGTCTGACATTAATATCTCATAGATGGCGCTGTGTTAAAAATACCAACGTTTCACATAAGCTACAATTTAATGGCATAAACACCACGTGTTGCTGAGGCTAAAGTTTAAGTGAAATTTATTTCGTAGTAAATTTAATTTCTTCAGTGAATTTCAGTGAAATCCCATTGTTCTTACTTTGTTAATTTTTATTATTAACATAGCCGGCCACGTGTTATTTAGAAACAAAAACCTTAGCCACAGCAACGTGTGGCCGGGTCCTCTAGTATTCTATTTGTTTTTATTATTGTATCATCCCGATCGGAGTAACATACCTATTTAAAGCACACTGAGGCTGCACTGCACCAAATTCAATTTAGAAAATTTAATTTCGTTAGCATCGTAACGTGTTATTCATCAAAAAATCAATTTGCATCTGAATTTTATCTGCATGCAACTGACGGATATTTAAACTAGTTTACGTTATGAAAACATTTAAAGGCGAGCGATGATGTTCGAGCTATCAATCATCGGCACATGATGGCTGTCTTGAATGACGCAGAGTTATATATTGTGCCGCAGAATATTCAAACGTCGACTCTCAATTGCAATCTCAGCTCGTTGGTCACCATGAATACTGTTAAACGATACGTCGGCAATAATCTTCTTCTATATATATAAAAATGAATTGCTGTTCGTTAGTCTCGCTAAAACTCGAGAACGGCTGGAACGATTTGACTAATATTGGTCTTGAATTATTTGTCGAAGTCCAGAGAAGGTTTAAAAGGAAGATAAATATGAAAATTCTCGGAATTAAATAAAGTTTAGGTCTTTTATTTATCGATTGAGGCACTACGAAGTCTGCCGGGTCAGCTAGTATACAGTAAAAGCTCCTACATACGCGTTTTCACTATTCGCGTATTAAAAAAAGCGACCCAATTCCTATATGCGGCTAAATATATCTTTATTCGCTTATCCAATCTGTACATCGGTGTATACACATTGATAAAAAGGATTCCAATATATAGGTATCCAACCGAATGTTCTTTTTTAGCGCTTCGTCAAATGAACGTTATAGGTGTCTATGGGCTCCAGTAACCACTTAACACCAGGTGGTCTGTGATCTCGTCCACACATCTAAGCAATAAAAAAAAAACGAATAAAAAAGTAAAACAGACCTTATTACAAGTATGCTTAAAGTATGTTTTTTCATTTATCGTCTAGGAACGTGTCTCTTATAATCCCATATTCGTATTCGCGGCATATTTACGAAATTTATACCCTACAGATAATAAGCCTTTACTGTAATGACAATAAAAGAGACGCAATAAAACCTTAAAGATAGTTTTGACTGTACGCAACACTTACCATCGAACTTGTTGGCTCTATTCAACAGCATGTCAGACAGCTTGCTGAGTTCACTACGCAGCGAAGCCTCAAGCTGCGACCGGGCCTGTTGCGTTAGCCTCTGCCTTGAATTAGGCCCGCAACAGCCATGGTTCAAGCAGAGCTGATCTGCATCTGTGGAAGAAAGAAATATCACTAGATTAGTGCTTCGTCAGTTTTGTCAATTGACACGATTTTGGTGACATAAAACGAAATGGCTTATGAGTTTGTGCCAAGAAAGAAGAATACATAACACTTTTTGATGATTAAATCATCATGAACTAACTATGATATGAGGCCGTCAGCACCAAAGTGACTTAACCCACAAATTTTTATATTCGTGCTTAGATAATGCAATTTATTTAAAACATAATCAATTTTGATGCAAAACCGGCCCATCCCTAATTTGACCCATAGACAACAGATGGCTTTGTAAAAACTTATTTTCGCGCGTATTGTTTTTGCCAACGAAGCGGTGTAAAAGTAAGTTCAAACCTCATTATTTCCATACTAACTATGATAAGCTTAGACTATTTTTGCGCTGACGGCCTCATATGTAATTTGAACACAAAAAAAAAACACGAAAACACATTATGAGCAAGCAAACCGAACTAACAATTATTTAACTGGTTAAGACCTTAAGACATAATAATAATAAAATAATTTATTGCCTTTCACATTAAATAAAATAAAATACAAATAAAAGCAAAGAAAAAAAAGAGATAAAGACAAAAGGAGGTGGCTCAGCTAATGCTGTTCAAGGTCGATAAATCGAACAGCGCTGATTATTAACCCTCAGACACAGCCCACTGAGTTTCTCGCCGGATCTTCTCAGTGGGTCGTGTTTCCGATCCGGTGGTAGATTCTGCGAAGCACGGCTCTTGCTAGGGTTCGTGTTAGCAACGTCGTCAGGTTTGAGCCCCGTGAGCTCATCTACTAGGTAAGGTTACGCTGATATAGCTTTCCAAGGCTCTCAGCTTAGGTAGGAAAAAAAAGCTGATTTTCTGTCACCCCCGTTTCACTTTGGTTCATTGCGGGAATGAAGGCTAGGTACGTGTACACAGACTTAGAAAGTTAGGTTTTAAAAATATTGTATTTACATCGATCCTTTTCCCTCCTACTTATTCGCTGGTAGCCTAAGGGGCTATTCCGGCTTCTCGCGGACAAGAAGGTGAGCTCACGGGCTCAACCTGAGAGAACTTGCTAACAGTACTAGCCCTAGCAAGAGTAGTGCTTGTCAAAATTTACCACCGGATCGGAATCGCGACTCGCTGAGAAGATCCGGTGAGAAACTCATTGGGTTGTGTCTACGGTTTAGGACGCTCGTCGATCGTTCCTTGATGCGTATGTAAATTCGAGTAAATGAACCTCTTCAAATCAATGAAAAAGTCGTTCAAATATTTTGATACATTGTCATACAATCATACACACATTCCAAACTAATAAAATCGTGTTAAAAAAAAGTATGTATATAAAATTGCAATATAATTTAATGGTTTATATTGATAACGATTTACATATAACGATGTCCTCATCTAAGGGTTGGTACGACCCCATCGGCGTCACAAATAAGTTTAAACATCCGCCTTGTTCGCCCTTCATTGCATTATTACACATGAAGAGGGCTTACTTGTCGATTCCGATTCTCTAGCTAGGTATTGTAAAAATATATTATTGACTGATACAAAATTTAAACATTTGTCAAGCGCAACGAAGCGCCCCATAGATAGACTACAAATACAATGTTTGAACGGTAATAAAAAAAAAAAAAATTGATTGTCTGTAAAATCGGTTTACGGACGAAAGTTTTACCTGATAACGTCAGTAGCAGAACTATTCGAATTGTTAGCTCTGACGTCACGCGAGAAGAGAGATAAATGTGTCACAAGTCAACGCTTAGGCCGATCTTGCCTCTCTATCGCTTGTTCCGCGCTCTCGCTCGCACGCTCCGGTTCGGGCTCAGGCGGAACGTGACACTTTTTCGTGCGTGCAGCCGGTTTTTATCGATTTATTTATTTATTGCTATCACATCAAAAAAGCTTCTGCCAATGTCGAATCTATTCACAGTAGGTATAATCATATCGGGAATGGTATGGGCCGATGATACGTCTGATGGTCACTGGAAAAGTAGAAGGAAAACGTCCTAGAGGCAGGAGCCCCAAACGTTGGTCCGACCAGATCTCCGAGCAAACCAGCGGACCACTTAGCGCTGCACTACACCAGGCAACTGATCGGAACCGATGGAGGCTGACAGTCGACAAGCTAAAACGGAGTCACGATCTTCAGCAATGAGGGAGCGATGGAGAAGAAGAAGAATGGGCCGATGAATTTTTGATTTAATATGTTTATTAGTTTGATGAATTAATATGTCTTTATGTCTTCTATTTCTGTCTAGATACGTTGCATTTTATTACGCATGTAGCTACAAGACAATCACCGATAGATATTGTGAACGTTTATGGTCGATATTCAATATCAGCGAGTGTTTAATTGTTAAGTTCATAATGTGAATGTTGTGCAAATGAATATTGTTGACGTACCTACTTAATTAATCAAATTAATTGATATCGATGACTTTGTTTACAAACGAATGCACTAATAAAACTATTATTATATTTAATTAATAATAAAGTTCATGTAACTCAAAAATAATTATAGATATAGTTTTTAATAGTCTTCCACATTTCGTTATGTTGGTATTTTTAATTAACTATGCGCTAGATATTTCGATAAACTAATAAATCTCGTGTAGTAACAAAAGTGACGTAAAAGACTCGTAATAGTGTGGTGAATATGCAAAGGACTCGACGTTCACCAATTATTACGACGGCTACCGCTGGTAATGTCACTTGTGTCTTTAACCCATTACATTTTTTTTTTCTAATATATATGGAGAAGCCATGTGGTGTTAAGTGGTCACCTTCAGACACGAGTTCTAAGTCTCAGTTTTTGCAGTGTAACGGTTCCTCAACCTTCAAATCGAAACGCATTACTGCTTCACGGTAGAAATAGGCAGGGCGGTGGTCTTACTTACCCGTTCGGACTCACAAAATCTTAAAGGCATTAGAATAACAACTACAAACATTGATCGTTTTATTGCGTTTGAATTATGAATGTGCATGGACCTGCGCCATATTGTGACGTCATAGCTGTCAAATCAAAAAAAATAGGTAAAGTCAGTTAAAAAAGATAGGAATTTTTAAATATTCATTTATAATCCAAATCTTCCAATTTGCCGATTCCATTCATCCCACTGTTTGAGTAATCATGATCATCGTCGCCCATCCATAGATTATAAGGCCCCTACAGTATAGCAGTCTTGATTTTTAAACAGGTGATCTTTTTTTTTATATCAACTAAATTGATGTTTTATTTACCGCGATCATTACTCAACATTACAAGATAATTATATAGGTGCGTATGGTTCATTAAAACAAACATATTAATAATCTTTATAATTAGTCAAAAATTTGACTAAAAAAAAGAAGATAATTTTTTTTTTGTTGCTATCCACACTTTTTTATCGAACTTTGACAGATCAAGGTTATTGAAGTACACTTTCATAGTTGAAACACACTATGCTTTGTACGACAGAAACAAGCGACACGACAGCGCTGATCCCTGCAGACTTATTAACATAAATGCCATTACCGTAATAAGATATGTGCAGAAAGATTGAGAATAAAGAGTTGACTCATAAGAAGTCCGACTAGACATGACCTTTAACGATAAAGCACATATTGATGCAATTGTTATTAAAGCTACCAGAATTATGGTATTCCTGAAAAGAAATACTAAGGAATTTATGTCCTCAAACACTAAAATAATATTATATAACTCGCTAGTTCGCAGCCAACTTGAGTTCGCATCAGTAGTTTAGGATCCCCATTACGCTACTTACTCGCAGCGTATTGAAAGCGTACAGCGTGCATTCACTAGGCACTTGATATTCCATTCTTCTAGCATATCTTACTGTACCACATATGATCTACGTCTTAAACATTTTAAAATGATATCGCTCGGCAACCGTCGTAGAATAATTAATATCATGTTCCTAAAAAAACTAATTTCCGGAAGCATAGATTGTAGCCACTTAGTTCAGAAAACTAACTTTAGCGTTCCATACCACTGCCCACGGCATCCTATCACTGAAATTTTCCATGTTCCCGCAAGTAGAACAAACCTCCTTAGATATTCCCCTTTATCAAAGATTTTTAGTGAATATAACCAAATATGTGCATTAATTGACGGCATCGACGTTTTTAACGACACGTGTCCTGGTCTCAAAAACAAACTAGTAGGTATCCAAGTTCCTTTGTTTATAATTGATGAGAGAATATTAAGTTAACTCTTGTTTTCATGTTATTTTCAATTATTTTTTTTTGTCGTTCTGTTAACATTTAAATATAGCCTATTTTTCAGCTGTTTGTAAAATTGCTAAAACATGTCATAGTGTGTTATAAGAGATTGCTGTACATGCCTGTAAATGGCTTACATACCAGTACTTAATTTTATACATGCTAATTTTAAGCTTGAATGTTTTGTGTGTATTGCTGTTGGTGTGTCTTAATAAATAAATAAACCAAAAATCTACGGCAAAGTTTTAATCTAGAAACTCTCATATTCAGCACTAGAAAAGAAGATTACTCATATCCATGTGTTCTAGATCCACGGGGCGCATCTGAACATCTCAATCAATCCTCAGCATGCGCATTTAACAAAATAAATAATAGTTTAAAAAAGGTTTTCAGGGTACTATCAAAATAACCCTTCTACTCATATCTGTTCATAAAATATTTAACTACTGATACCATGCACCCCACGCTGTTTTATACAATAAAATCATTTTTTCTTACACTATTTTCAATTCAAATTTATTAAAATTTATTTTCTATTCTTTAGTTGGATTTTCTATAAAAGCGGATTTTGTTAGTTTTTTAAACTGTTATGTTATTTGTTGTTATATTGTTATGCTATTATGTTCATTTTTTAGTTGAATTTCAATTTTTCATTATTGTTTTTTTTTTTTTTTTTTAATATTCAATTGTCGTCGGTCCAAAGTATACCAAATTTCGAGTCAATCCGACGTTTTGAAAGGGGTCAAAATCATGTTCAAAGATTCCGTTACAAACATACATACGTCTGAAGCTAATAAACGCGTATTAAAAAAAAAGATTACTTATATCCATTTATTCTAGTTTCACGGGGCGCATCTGCACATCTCAATCAATCCTCAGCATGCGCATTTAACAAAAATCAAAGTAATCGCTCGTTTGAATCGTGATTAAAACAACGTTTGCGGGATAAACACGACTTATCCACTTTTGAATTGCATATAAATATAACGTAACGAATGACGGACGAATATGATCCTTAGCATGTGGTCATAGGGTAGTTATTTATGATTATTAAAACCGGACAGGTTATGTTGTGGTACAAGTGAAAAGAAATTCACATAATTGACGAAAAAGTTTCGGGTAATCTCGTACATAAAAAGTAACAAATAATGTTAGTGTGTGTATCACTACGTTGGAATACCAATTTATGGATCTCCAATTTCGAGATCGTACCCGACATACTATCGGAAAAGTATAGTTTGAGAAATTTTGAACTGTTAGATTGTAGGTACATATTTTCTAACTCTTTCGACTATATTCCATCACTTTATTTGTAATACTAGCGGTACCACTAAAATCAATTTATTTAATTCTTGTAATGTTTGATTCATGTAGCTTTTGTACATTACAAACTTTAATATATTACACTTTTTACAATCGGTAAGTACACCGCTGTTAATTGCTATCCTTAGATGATTCTTGTCCACCTAATGATTGGTCCGATATGGAAGAGTTCTTTTTAAGCGCTAAAATCATTTAATCTACTTTTGTATTTTATTTTTACTTTTTTTTTTTTTTTATACTCTCTCTTCTTCTCTACTCTAAGATCTTTGGTTCCTATGGTAATCCAAATCTAAATCCAAATTAGTAGATTAAAGTACTGACGTATTGGATGGAAATAGGGAAAAGGTCCTTTTCACTACACATCACATTGATAAAAGACATTACAAACAGTCCGAAAGTTAAAGTCTAAAACTAGCTCTTTAATTCTAGTTGAACCATAAAATTTACTGTCAAACTAGCTAGCCTAGCAAACGTTGTTTGCCAAATAAATTATTTCTAGGAAAGATAAATCCTAGATACCGACTGCAGCGCCATCTGCCGGGATTATTTGTGAATCTAAACCATCCAGGGTGCCACGCAAATGCATAAAAAAATAATAATTCAAATCGGTTCAGCCGTTTAGGAGGAGTCCTTTTTTTCCTACCTTTGCTGATAGCCTTGAGAGGCTATTTCAGCTTCGCCCTAACGTGTAGGTGAGCTCACGGGGCTCAAACCGGAGTGATGCTAACACTGTCCCTGGCAAGAGCAGTGCTTCGCAGAATCTACCACCGGATCGGAAGCGCGACTCACTGACAAGATCCGGCGAGAAATTCAGTGGGCTGTGTCTTTGGGTTAATTCGCTCGTCGAGCCCTTCGTCGCAAGCGACGGGTTCGACTAGGACAGTGACTGGGAGGAGTTCAGTGACAAAACACGCACAGAAGAAATATATATATAAAGATAAATAAATAATGCCGCGTCTCAACTTAGTTCACCTCTTATAACTTGCACCGATGTCATAGGACGAACACCCTCCAAACTAGGGGAGACGTGTCTATCGTCTGTGATTCACTGCAGCCTTGATATTCATGTTTGTCGTGACGCTTCCAAAGGGAAGTGGATGTGACGAATCTGGGGTGTGATGCGACTCGTACGTGCGTGCATTCGTCTGCGTTTCTTATAACTTTTTTTTTTGTGAGTTGATCGTAGATAATTTTTTACTTCGCATGTATCCTCTTGATGATACGAAACAACAAATACAGACAGCGTGGGCGCATCCTAACCTTGAGAAATGAAGCCGAACTACGAAATGATGGCTTGTTCTGAGCTCAAAGTTTTAGAGGTGTGTATTTGAAAATTCCTAGCTGCATTTGTTTGTACGGTTTTTTTAAATATTTTTTATTGTTGTTATATTATTTTCGATGTTTCAAACACTTTACAGATTTCGTGGTCACATACGAATGACCACCGATCAGATAATAAAAACGCGAAATTAAACCTTAAAAGTGGTTTGAATTATATCTTTGACTCGCGAAAACCGAAGAGAATACTGCTTTATTATTAAACTAGCGACCCGCCCTCGCTTCGCTTCGGAAACTGTAATTTATTATTGATTTCTCCACTATTTAATGGATGTTATTATACATATAAACCTTCCTCTTCAATCACGCTATCTATTAAAAAAAACCGCTTCAAAATCCGCTGCGTAGTTTTAAAGATTTAAGCATACATAGGGACAGATATAGGGACAGAGAAAGCGACTTTGTTTTATACTATGTAGTGATAATATATTTATACATATTTATCTCTCCTTTAATTACTTCCCGGAATTCCTAGTGGCATGGTGGATGACTATTGTCTGCTCAGATTGGTACATCGTCAATGTGGGAATATCAAAAAATCTATATATTTGAAATTAGCAAAAAAACTGGCTTATGGCTTGTACTGGTCAATTTTTTTATTTAAAATTCATTTCTCGAAGCTGTCATGTTTGTGCGCGGTCCTTTTCTATCATAAATGCACACCAGCTAATTCAAACAATCGTGACACTTTCCGCGTTCAATATTATTAAGAGTTAAGGGCTTCAAAAACCACAGTGATATTCATCTTACAAATTTCACGTTTTTCTCCCCTTGCGAGTTGCGCTCACTAAATTTATGAATGCGTATAGATTATATCGATGCAATGCCCTCCTTTAATCTCGACGTGATGAAATTCAAATAAACATACCGTCCCCAGCGCGGAGATTGTTCAAACACATCCCTGACGCGTACCTGCTACAGCTTAGAAAACTTACCGCACGATTATATCTTAGACGCCTATCTGTTGTTGCTCTGACGTGTTACCATAAAGTAATAATAACAATAGCAAACATTTTTTTTTGTTTATATCGTCATTTTTTTAATGCCGTAGATTTGCAGCCGACCGTAAAATCGACCGGGCCTTTAACCGTGGTCCATGGACATCACTATTTAAATAGAACCGATCATCTGTAATTATGAGATCGAAGTTCTAATTAGTTCTCATACTTTTGCACTACTTATTTTCAACGATGTTCTGTCTATCTGTACATTGGTTCTATGGAAAAAAATCCCTTTGCCTCAAGAAACGAAAACAGTCACATATTGACGGGTGAAAGGCTATTTGGTTTATGCGACATTTTTGCAACATTACAGCGGAGCCATTTAAAGTTTAAAATTTGGAAAAAATATCATCATAACAAAAAAACTTCTTCAGTCAGCTATTTGAATGGAGTATACTTAATTGAATTTCAATTAAAAACATCGAAATGTTGATGCTGATACCATATAAAACGCACCTTTAATTACAAAGATAAATGTCGCGTATTTTTATCTTTTATTGCTTAGATGGTTGGACGAGCTCACAGCCCACCTGGTGTTAAGTGGTTACTGGAGCCCATAGACATCTACTACATAACTACGTCACCCACCTTGAGATAAAGTTCTAAGAACTCAGTATATGTAGTTACAACACAACGGCTGTCCTACCCTTCGGACCGAAACGCATTACTGCTTCACGGCAGAAATAGGCAGGGTGGTGGTACCTACCCGCGCGGGCTCACTAGTAGTCCTACCACCAGTTCTATTGGGCGAAATGTGGCTTAAACCAGTATTTTAACCCTCGATTTGCAAAACACAATCACGTCACATACATTCACGTTTTAAAATAATTAAGAATATAATACTCTACAGTTTCCTCAACTCAAGGCGACCATAAGAACCACATACATAATTGTATTCATTTACTTACCCTAAAATAAAAATATATCTATGTATAATTGAGACAACAATACTCTAAAGAAAAGTCTACGACAGAACATTCACCTCGGTCAACGAACTAGAGTACAATGTCGGACCTAAATTTAATTTAACCCGAGTGGGGTTGCGGATTTGTTTGGGCCCCACTCGCACCCACCCATTGTGTACTAGTCCTATTAATTGTATCTGCACACGCTTATGTATTCACCTAATTTCTTAGACCATGATTTATACTTTTATTATAATTTGCGTAATTACTGGTGGTAGGACATCTTGTGAGTCCGCGCGGGTGGGTACCACCACCCTGCCTATTTCTGCCGTGAAGCAGTAATGCGTTTCGCTTTGAAGGGTGGGGCAGCCGTTGTAACTATACTTGAGACCTCAGAACTTGTATCTCAAGGTGGGTGGCGCATTTACGTTGTGGATGTCTATGGGTTCCAGTAACCACTTAACACCAGGTGGGCTGTGAGCTCGTCCACCCATCTTAGCAAAAAAAAATTAAAAAAAAACAGTAAATACTATTACGAATTTAACTGGTTACCTAGTAACTTTATTTAAGTATTGGACTGCACTATTAGACTGCAGTGCTATTCTATTTTCCGCAGAAACTTTGTCATTACTTATTAAAGGTCGACACAAATTGTAATGTTAACTAATTTTTCATTCTAATACTCTGATTAAACTATTTAAATTATCATTTATTTTGAGAGAAGTTAAAAAAGTCGAATACGCTCACTAAGATCGTGTTGGCATGTTTCAGTAGCAAACTCGATCCTTCGTGGGTTTTCTTCTAGATAACTATCTATTTTCTATTTCTATTTTATTTTCGATATCTCGAACAGATTAGGATCGATCTATCGAACGGCTAAACTAACCGATTAGTATGGAGTATAACGACTGCAATATGTTTGCACTGTGGTAGCCGAGTATCTTTAACTTTCAATGTTTTCGTAGACTCGGTGTTCGTATTATTTTAAACGGAAAGGTCAAAGACGCATTAATCACTAAAAGAACCGGAGCCGGCGCGTCTGAAACATCTCCAATTATTATATCAGAACTATTCTTAACACACTCACGTAAGTTATTCAATTAACTTTTAAAAAATCAGCGAGTATGTATGACATGTAGAATTTCATATGCAATATTGCATTATACATTGACAGTGCCTATTCCACTTTTAAACCAGTTATCCCGCCCCTAAAAAGTGAAAAAACTGACTATTTCTCGGCAGAAATATACAAGACGTTGGTATCTATTCGGGAAGGCTCCCAATACCCTACCCTATCCATTGCCTATTTCACTTTTAAACCGGTTATGCCGCCCCTAAAAAGTGGAAAAACTGACTATTTATCGGTAGAAATAGACAAGACGTTGGTATCTATTCGGGAAGGCTCCCAATACCCTACCCTATCGCCTATAACTAATCAGTGGGTTTTGATACACACTGTTAGACGCAGTGACTTCGAATACCTGACTTGCAGGAATTGAACCATAGCGTTCTCGCATTACTCCATACAAGGATACAGGATGTCTTATTTAATAGACTAACGTGACGTCAACGATATATATAACATATGAAAACGACCTGGTTTTATTGAATTTAAAACGTTTAAAGATTTTATTAAGCTTTCGCGGCTAGTTACTTTAAATAATACTGTGTATAATGGTGGTAGACACAGATAATACATAAAATTAGTGTGAAAACTCAACGATTTTGTTTGTTCAAATGTTTTCGTTTTATCGATACATTTACAAATGAACATGACACATTGCTTCATTTACTGAGAGGCACATGTCTGTATGCATACGATATATAATAAATTACCATTAACAAACAAGACTGATCCTTAAAATAATTATATTAAGGTCAAAACAGTTAAGGAAATGTTATTCTATTAAGTTAAGTTGGTTTTCTCCCGAGAAATTACGTATGCTTACTGCCAGACAGAACCATCAAATACAATTAACTGTCCTAACAATAGACGTGCACTGAATTATAAAAAGGGCGCTCCACACTCCTCTCGCGAACGACGATAAGGCGTGATATTCGCTGATAGCTTCGCGCACCGAATAGTTACGCAAACTGTGTGCTTTACGCTTAGTGCGAGTTTTTTAACTTCTCTATCGCGTAAAAGTTAACTCCTATTTGTGTGAAGTTGAACAGCGTCCCTTCGTTTGCCGCTAGAGGCGCCGTTCCAACTCGAGAAGTTAACAAACTCGCATTAAGCATACTGGCTTCCCACAGCCCACTGAGTTTCTCGCCGGATCTTCTCAGTGGGTCGCATTTCCGACACGGTGGTAGATTCTGCGAAGCACGGCTCTTGTTAGGGTTCGTGTTAGCAACGTCATCAGGTTTGAGCCCCGTAAGCTCACCTATTAGTTAAGGCGACGCTGATATAGCCTCTCAAGGCTGTCAGCTTAGGTAGGAAAAAAAAGGCTTCCCACTCGCAACATTTTCACGTTCGCTCGCGGCTCAATTGACGAGTATCAAAATCGGAGAACATCGTCAGGGCCCTGAAACTGCGATACTTTAAGACAAATATTTTTTCTGTATGGGAACTAGCGACATCTTGTAGCGGATGCTCCTAAACTTATCGTTGTTAAAGTTAAGGCATTTAATTATTGCATAACTAAACACAGAAAATAACAAATTAATAAATCATACAAGTCTTTATTTGTTATAGACAAATTGATGAAATTTTATCAATTAGTGGTTTCTGAAAATTTACAAAATCCTTCATTAAAAAGTAAAATATAGGATAGGTAATTTGTTACTGCCATTAACAGGAGCAATGAGAAACTAATCGAAACGAAGCCATCTAGTGGCCGACGTCCGTAAACATTTTTATTGAGTGCTTGAGTTGCTTAACTATAATTAATTTATGTGTATTATCTATGAGCATCGTCTCGAGGTCGCGAGCCCTTTGCTTCTCGCGTGAATGTGGAGGCGCCGTAACAAATAACACAAGTTTTCACAACCATAAATCATAATTAAGAACGTTATGTGCCGAAGTTACGTAACATATTTAGGTCGAACGAGCACTTAACTTATGAAAAATGGATTTAAATTGTTCCACTTTAAAAGTTTATTACAACCTAAATTAATCAATTTCCGATTTTAAAATTCTATAGGGGTTTTAAGGGGATCGAATCGTTTGAACAAGATAATATCTTTTTGCTAAATTGTAGAACTGATATTTGTTTTTCAATGTAACATATTGGATGTGGTTAATAGCAAACAACAGATTCCGATTTGAGCAACCGACGCGCGTGGACGTGCTCATTGTTTTGTCGGAAGTGACTACCGGTGATAATAGATCATTGTTCGTGGCACATCTGTGGCCCAAGTGTTTCTCGGAATTTGTACCTGCGCCTAATTGCAAGGCATTGCCGCCCGGGAACTGTGCAGTGGTTCTATTCACTCTAATTCTATTCTATTTATTCTATTCACTAAAATTTCTAAAATTCCTAGAATCGCTTCGGCCAATTTAGTGTTACCGACGCAGGGGCCTCGCCGCAAGGCGAGCGCGTGTTTAAGTCCCGGGGCCGCCCCCCCCGGGCGAAAATCACGTGAAGATGGAGGAAAAACTTTTCATCGACTTCATTCGGGAAAAATATCCGTCAATCGCGCCCGAATTCGAAGCCTATAGGGCCTCATTTGGTAAATATTCTTCCCCCGCATCTCTCGCCGCCGTCGCCAAACATGCCTCGCAGGCATGCCTCGCGTGCCCCGCCGCCGGTCCGTGTTCAAGCGCACGTACGCACGCCGCCGCCGTAGCGTCTAACGCCCCCGCCCCCGCTACCCCCGCGCCCGCGTCAATCACGTCAGTTTCGTCCGTCGCGACCTCAATAGCGTCTAGTTCAGGCTCCGATACCGAATCGGAGATGGACTTCGAGTCCGCGACTAGCCCTCAACCCGGAACCTCGGATGGGTTCCAAACTGTAACGCGCGGTAAAAAGCGTACTCGCGTCGTGGAGTCCCGGAGCTCCATGACGAAGCAAACCAAGTCCGCGACCGCCTCCCGACCGCAGGTAGTCGTAACGCCGGAGTCGGACTCCGCCCGCCGCGTAATCCCACCGCCGCGCCCAAAAACCGCGCCCGCGCCTAAAACAGTTGTCCCGCCCCCGCTGATACTCCAGGAGAAGTCAGCGTGGAATCGCGTATCCCAGGCCCTTCAGGCCAACAAAATTAATTATACCCATGCGCGTAACGTCGCGCATGGGATTCAGATTAAGGTCACAACGCCGGGCGACCATAGGGCCCTCTCTGCTTACCTCCGAAAGGAGAACATAGGTTATCACACCTATGCTCTTCAGGAGGACCGCGAACTCCGCGTAGTGATACGTGGAGTCCCCAAGGAACTCGACATAGACTACGTAAAGGAGGATCTGATCGGTCAGTCCCTCCCAATAATTAGTGTGCACCGGATGCACAGCGGACGCGGCAGACAGCCGTACAATATGATTCTCGTCGCGCTAGAATCAACCCCGGAGGCAAAGAAAAGAATCTCATGTCTCAAAACGATATGCGGCCTCTCCGGGGTCACCATCGAAGCCCCCCATAAACGTGGTACTCCCGGACAGTGCCACAGGTGCCAGCTCTATGGCCACTCAGCGCGTAATTGCCACGCGCGCCCCCGCTGCGTGAAATGCCTCGGCGATCACGCAACCACAGAATGTTCGCGTGTTAGGGAAACCGCGACGGAACCCCCAAGCTGTGTCCTATGCCTTAAGCAAGGGCACCCGGCAAACTACCGCGGATGTCCTAGGGCTCCGCGTAAACGCCCGAACCACCCAGCCCCCCGAACCGTCGACCCAAAGACTTCGGCGCCTTCAGTGCCGAAACCAGCCTTCGTACCGGCTGCGGTTCCCACCGTCTCGGCGTGGAAAAAACCGCTGCCGTATACGAAGGAGGGAACACAAAACGTACCCCAGCTCCCGCCTGCGACACGTCACGCGCCTCAGCCCCTGCTCGCACCTCGCCCCGCGCCCGCGTACCGCCCCCCGCAACCCTCAGTCGTCAACGACTTCGCGCTCGTGCGCGACTTCGTCACCGCGGTAAACTTTGACCGTCTGCGATCGTTCGCAGATGCTATCCGTAGGTCAGTAACCCCCGAACAGCGGCTCGCGGCCGCTTTCGATCACATGGACGTCTACGAGTCCGTGTCTCGCACGTTATAAAAATTCTTTACCGGTAATCAATGGCGCAAAAAGGTAGAGAAAAACCGTATTCCCTTACGTTAGCATTCTACAATGCTAACGGACTCGCGCGGCAACGCGATCAAATTTTCGAATTCCTCCGCGACAACCTAATAGATATTCTGTTAGTGCAGGAGACCTGCCTGAAGCCCTCGCGTCGTGACCCGAAAGTCGCGAATTACGTCATGGTTAGGAATGACAGACTCACCGCCTCCAAAGGCGGGACTGCCATTTACTATAGGCGGGCCCTGCACGTTGTCCCTCTCGATACTCCCTCGCTCTCACATATCGAGGCGTCAGTGTGCCGTATCTCGCTGACGGGACACCAGCCGATCGTCATCGCATCCGTTTATCTCCCCCCGGACAAGCCCCTCCTGAGCAGTGACATCGAGTCACTGTTCGGCATGGGAGACTCTGTCATCCTGGCAGGCGATTTAAATTGCCACCACACTAGGTGGAACTGCCATCGTACTAACGTCAACGGTAGGCGTCTCGACGCGTTTATAGACGACCTCACCTTCGAAGTAGTCTGCCCCCCAACTCCAACATGTTATCCGTATAACATCGCGCTCCGTCCGAGCACTATAGACCTGGCATTGCTTAGGAACGTAACTCTGCGCTTGCATTCCATCGAAGCACTGTCAGAGCTCGACTCAGACCACCGACCTGTCGTTATGCAGCTCGGTCGCCCTCACAACCCAGTTACTGTTACGAGGACCATGGTGGATTGGAATAAGCTGAGCACGTGCTTAGCCGAAGCCGCTCCGCCAATCCTCCCTTACGGCCCGGATTCGAATCTATCCCCCGAGGACACCGTCGAATCCATAAACATCATTACCGATCACATCTCTTCCGCGATCATTAGATCTTCTAAAGAAGTCGATGTGGAGGATAGCTTCCACCGCATTAGACTTTCCCCCGAACTTAGGAATCTCTTAAGAGTTAGGAACGCGGCAATCCGGGCCTACGATCGTCTTCCCACGCATTCAAACCGGATTCGGATGCGTCGTCTACAACGCGAAGTCTACTCCCGCCTAAGCGACGCCCGTAACGAAAATTGGCATAGTTATTTAGAACAACTCGCGCCCTCCCACCAAGCATACTGGCGACTAGCTAGGACTCTCAAATCCGAAACTACCGCTACTATGCCTCCCCTCGTACGCCCTTCAGGCCAACCACCGGCTTTCGATGACGATGACAAGGCTGAGCTGCTGGCCGATGCACTGCAAGAGCAGTGCACCACCAGCACTCAATACGCGGACCCCGAACACACCGAGTTAGTCGACAGGGAGGTCGAGCGCAGAGCTTCCCTACCGCCCTCGGACGCGTTACCCCCCATTACCACTGACGAAGTTAGAGAAGCGATCCACAACCTCCAACCTAAGAAGGCACCCGGCTCCGACGGCATCCGTAACCGCGCGCTTAAACTCTTACCAGTCCAACTGATAGCAATGTTGGCTACCATTTTAAATGCCGCTATGACGCACTGCATCTTTCCCGCGGTGTGGAAAGAAGCGGACGTTATCGGTATACATAAGCCGGGCAAACCGAAAAACGAAACCGCTAGTTACCGTCCGATTAGTCTCCTCCCGACGATAGGCAAAATTTACGAACGGCTCCTTCGGAAACGCCTCTGGGACTTCGTTACCGCGAATAAAATTCTAATAGACGAGCAGTTTGGATTCCGCGCTAAGCACTCGTGCGTACAACAAGTGCACCGCCTCACGGAGCACATCTTAATAGGGCTAAATAGGCGTAAACAAATCCCGACCGGCGCCCTCTTCTTCGATATCGCGAAGGCGTTCGACAAAGTCTGGCACAACGGTTTGATCTACAAACTGTACAACATGGGAGTGCCAGACAGACTCGTGCTCATCATACGAGACTTCTTGTCGAACCGTTTGTTTCGATATCGAGTAGAGGGAACTCGCTCTCGCCCCCGTCATCTGACTGCCGGAGTCCCGCAAGGCTCCGCGCTCTCCCCGTTATTATTTAGTTTGTATATCAATGATATACCCCGGTCTCCGGAGACCCATCTAGCGCTCTTCGCCGATGACACGGCTATCTACTACTCGTGTAGGAAGATGTCGTTGCTACATCGGCAACTCCAGATCGCAGTAGCCACCATGGGACAGTGGTTCCGGAAGTGGCGCATCGACATCAACCCCACGAAAAGCACAGCGGTGCTCTTCAAAAGGGGTCGCCCTCCGAATACCACTTCGAGCATCCCACTCCCTAATAGGCGCGCAAACACCTCCGCCGTTAGCCCCGTTACTCTCTTTGGCCAGCCCATACCGTGGGCCTCGCAGGTCAAATACCTAGGCGTCACCCTCGACAGAGGGATGACATTCCGTCCCCATATTAAAACGGTACGCGACCGTGCCGCCTTCATATTAGGACGTCTCTACCCTATGCTTTGCAAGCGAAGCAAACTGTCCCTCCGTAATAAGGTAACTCTCTACAAAACTTGCATACGCCCCGTTATGACGTATGCAAGCGTAGTGTTCGCTCACGCAGCCCGCACCAACTTGAAGCCCATTCAGGTTATTCAATCCCGATTCTGCAGGATAGCCGTCGGAGCACCATGGTTCCTGAGGAACGTGGATCTCCACGATGACCTGGAGCTCGACTCTGTCAGTAAGTATCTACAGTCGGCATCATTGCGCCATTTCGAGAAGGCGGCACGACATGAGAACCCTCTTGTCGTGGCCGCTGGAAACTACATACCCGATCCTGTAGATCGAATGGTAAACAGTCGACGTCGCCCAAAGCACGTCATTACGGATCCTCCCGATCCATTAACGGTGCTTTTAGGCACCACAAGCACCGGTCACCGTCCTCGTCGAACCCGTCGCTTGCGACGAAGGGCTCGACGAGCGAATTAACCCCTAGACACAGCCCACTGAGTTTCTCGCCGGATCTTCTCAGTGGGTCGCGTTTCCGATCCGGTGGTAGATTCTGCGAAGCACTGCTCTTGCTAGGGTCGGTGTTAGCAACTCTCCGGTTTGAGCCCCGTGAGCTCACCTACACACGTTAGGGTGAAGCTGAAATAGCCTCTCAAGGCTATCAGCATAGGTAGGAAAGAAAAAAAAAGAGCAAACAACACATGAT
Source organism: Bombyx mandarina (assembly GCF_030267445.1). Taxonomy (NCBI): domain Eukaryota; kingdom Metazoa; phylum Arthropoda; class Insecta; order Lepidoptera; family Bombycidae; genus Bombyx; species Bombyx mandarina. The sequence continues at coordinate 15,645,289 of NC_143221.1, forward strand.
GTTGCATGCTGTGTCATTAGAAGAGTCAATGATAAACTAATCGTAAAAGTTGACCTCAAATGAGTCGTGTGCGCGTACAGTGAGCGCGGCCATTTTGGAAAATAATATGATCGATCCGATATCTAATTATGTTTGTTTTATTGCATATACGAGAGAACGACCTCTTGGCCCACCTAATGTTACGTGGTTATTGGAATTCATAGACGTCGCAACGTGAATTTCGTCACCTACCTTCAGACATGAAGTCGAAATCTTAATTGTATAGTACAGCATTTGCTCCGCCCTTAAAGCCAAAACTGCTGTTTCCGGGACAAGCAGAGTGGTTAGCCCGTGTGGGCTCACAAGAAGTCCTACCACTTTTTTGCAGCTTTAATTTTAACTAGATGATGACCGGTTTTTTTTTTGACAACGCCATCTTGTTGTGTCTTTAAAGCGGTTAGTTGCCCTCAATTAAGAAAAATAGTATTATTATTCGCCAATAGATGTCGGGAGGAGTTGATTATTGAAAACGCGAATAAAACAACATTTTCTGAAAATAAATCGTAGCTAGATCGATTTATCGCCCCCGAAATCCCCTGTATACTAAATTTTATGAAAATCGTTGGAGCCGTTTCCGAGATTTAGCTTATATATATATATACAAGAATACAAGAATAATATACAAGAATTGCTCGTTTAAAGGTATAAGATTAAATGACGTCATTCCTTCCCCGTGGAAGTTTGTGATTTTTTTTTGTTTATGAATGTATCTGAATGCAAAATGATACGTGCCCGCAGGATTTGAAGGCACCAGGTATCATAACCTATAAGACTTTATTTACAACTATTTTCCTAAAGGTTAGTGATTAAATAAAACTACTCATTACTTTATGTAGTTAATGTACTGTGAAGAATAATTTAACGGTAGATTAACTTGTTCTGTAAACGTTCTGGTTCATTAAGAACGAGACAGTGGTATATATATTAGGTCTATGAAATCGAATTTTTAACTGTGAAACTAAATATTTTTGGAGAATTAATGAATTTTGCTTTAAAGGCGTTTTTTATTAATTTTCTTTTTAATTTTAATTTAATTAAAAAAATTTTTTCGCTTTAATTTACTTGATTCACTGTCAGCTTTTAATTTTTGTCCCTACCCAAGCTGATGGTCTAGAGAGAGACCATATCAGCGTAACTTTAACTAGTAGGTGAGCTCACGGGGCTCAAACCTGACGACGGTGCTATCACGAACCCCCCACCGGAACGAAAACAAATCTAAACTATGATATTTAAAAATTGAAAACTGTCATACGTTTCACAGCAGTGTGCAGAAAGTGTACGATGCGGAATCAATCCATAGCATCAGCCCAGTCAGTTTCTCGACGGGTCGCGATTTCGATCCTGTAGTAGAAGGAGCTGTCAAGTCTCTTTCATAGACGCTCCGACAACTGCTAGCAAACCTCTTCCCGTCCTGGCTGAGCTCGCCTACCCTTCCTGGAGAAGCTGGAAAACCTTAGGCCACCACCTATCCTCCCACCACAAAAAATACCCATGGCAAATGCCTCTTCTACTGGACTTCGAACGCGTGAAAAGTATTGTAGTAAAAAGCATTTACAAAATAACTCACGCGCGTTACAATTTATAACAACATAAAGCTTCTTGTTTTTGGAAATTAAATACACGCAAACGGATCCGCCGCGTTATTTTAAGTCAACGTTTTATATTAGATTCTAACTTTGAAAGGATAAGGTCGAAAATGGGTGTTTTTGTGAATCCATTTTCTTAGGAAGGTATGTACCGGCTACTGCACACGCATATTAATGAAGTAACAAGAGACGTAGGGAATTCGTGTGAGCGAACGTGACTTGGGTGGATGAAGGGAGTGGGCCCTGAAAATAGCGAGATTTATTATAAGCGTGAACGGAAAGCGATTTGAAGAGACAAATCGGTTTGTAATTTGTTTTACCCCGTTTAAGATTGTTTTTAAATAATTTAATTTGCTACTTAGCGTCCAGAATTGACGTATTTATATCCGAAATGTAAAATATCTATTCATAGTTAAAACTTACGGTTTCATCTCGCTTTTGGAAATTTTTATTTTATTATTTCCGATGTTGAGTCAAATAGTTTACAGTTTTCGTGGACACAGACGACTAAACCGTAAAAGCAGTATTAGATCTTCCACCGAGCGGGTGAAATTGCTCGGTAGATTGACGGTCCATATGCTATTCAGATATATGAAAATGTCGTTGGCGAGGTTCAAGAATCTGTCAAATATATTTTGTTCTATGATGACTACTGCCAAAATTTCGTCTATGACAATTCTCTTTCGGAAAAAAAAGAAAAAAGAATTATCAGAATCGGTTCAAGCGTTCTCAAGAAATCGGTGAACATAAAAAATTATGGTCGTATTGATAGCTTCCTCTTTTGAAGTCGGTTAAAAAGTGTGATTTTGGTACTTTAAATAATTCCTGAACATTGTCTATTATTCAATAATATTTTCAGTTTCTACATAAATGAAGAGGCGGGTAAAATTTAGCGTTATGCCAAAGTAACTATTCCACGCGGACGAAGTCGCGGGCATTAGCTAGTTTCTTATAAAACAGCCATGCTTCTATTTTAAATTGTGTGGATAAATATAGTTTATGATATAATAGACCATTACGATAGTGAACAGATTCTGATGAATAATTATAATGGAATTCACGATATACATTTTAGCTTATTTAGTAAGAATCAGTCGCGCGAAGCAACAATGTTAGAAGTTGACAGGGTATCTGAAATTTTATAGATTCTTTATATGTTAACTTTATAAGTAAATAACTTAAATTAAATTCTACATTAATTTATTAATATTTAAAAAAAGAATTATTTATTTATATGTATTTATATTATATTATATACTATTTAAAAAAGAATAAACGATTTCAAAATAAATCAGACAATAGATAGCTCAATAAAAAACTTTTTATAGTACGTACTGACAAAATTAGTGAATATTACAATTATGATTTATAAATCATATAGATTATTTTCGAAGCTATCAAATAATACATAAAATAAAATCGTAAAGTGCTTCCGCGCGAGTTATCGTTCGTAGCTATACAGTTTTATCTATTTATACAAAACTATTAATGTAGCGTGCACTGCGAATGTGGAATGCATTTATAGTGAGGTCGTTAAACATCGATAACTCATATTCATACGTTATCGATACAATATCGATATAATTTGTTACAGATTACGAATATTAGTTTTTAAATAGTTTAGTAGAGAAATGATATTTAATTGATAGTATGATCGGTAAATGACACTACTTCTGATACTATCTATAGTGTTTAAGCTTAACTTGTGAATTAAGAAGAAAAGGCGAGCTTAGCGAAAGGCTTAGGTCTAAAGCGCCTATTGGCTCACTTGATAATGATTCTACATACTATGTATATTATCTATACGACTGACACGTAATTGTTTTTATGTGTACATATAAACATCATAATAATATCTTTCACAAAAACTCAAAGCAACGGTCCTACTTATTTATTAGTAGATGTAGTATAATAATAAAATAAATATATTTAAAAATATCATCCGACAATTATTGTCTAATCTGTTTTTAGTAACTAGGAATCAGAGATGACTGTTCAATTATTATTTTTATTTAACTAAATCAAAATAAGCGTTTCTCAATTCGTTTTGCTTCTGTTAGTTCTATAATCAAATTACATAAAATATATTGATAATGAAATTAAAGGAAGAAGTTATCTTAGATTACAAATCGCATTCTCTTCCCTAGCGTAAGTGTCATTAAACTTAGCATGCGAACGTGTTTTATTTTTTTTATTTATCCCTCAAGTGGTCGGGCAACAGATTCCATATAAATAAAGGGACTGAGATGACGCATCCGCGAATTCTTTTATAATTAGACAATCAGAGCGAGGCGGGCATTCCGGAGAAATTACCAGTTTCAGAATTATATTGGGTTGCCATGCGCGAAAATATTTTGAGGTGGCTCTGGCGTAGTGAGATTGGTGTCTGAATATTAACATTAAAATATTACCTTTTTTTAATTTAAGTCAATAGTAATTAAAAACAGTGATGTCATGTTAATCAAAACAATTCATCATCAATGTTATTTCTAAAAGAACCCGAGATATTCATTTTAGATGGTCATGGCGTACTTTCGAATATTTGTCGCAGAATCAGCTGTTGGATCTTGAAATGAGAATGAACTTCCATTTATACCAAAGAAGTTAGCGTGCTTCTCCGAAGCGTTACAAAAAAGCTTGGGGCTTAATCGACGTGAATCCATTTCACCTTAGGGACAGTATTCCGCACTTCAAGATATGTGCCACTTTCAGATATCTTGAATGTTGAATCAAAAAAATCTAAGATGAGCTTGAGCCCTTTTTTTTAGTGTGTATTCGAGACTTATGTATTTGTAAAGTTAATTAAATTAAAATTAATTAGTTAATTAAATTAAAATTAAGCGCTAAGCACCAAAACATGTTTGTTCACCCACTTTGTCGTTTTTAAATAATAACTTGGATAGTTTTATAGAATTTATTAAAAATTACTTTTTTAGACACAAACGATCTGTAGAAATTTTGCAGCAGTAATGGAGGGAAAAATGCAATGACACAGATTATATCGATAAAATTGATTACCAAACTCAACATACGAGTATTTTTATGTAGATAAACCAAAGTTTCACATAGTCGTAGCATGACACCCCTACCATATTCAGGCATGAGGCTAAAGTCTCAGGACAGTGGAATGTTGTGTTGTTTAATTGAGGGGATATTAGGTAAGCCCTGTACGCATAAAGTTTTTTAATTATCTAAAGAAAGTATGATGATGCACATACCTACGGCTTAATAATGCTCATAAAGAATGATAAAAGTCTAAGAAGCTTCAAATCGTGAGCACGTGTGAACAAAAAAAAATGAGTTCCATTCGAATCGAACCTTCCGACTTTCGTTTTAATGTATGCATCCATTTTCGCGGTTTTTTTTATTCTGTTAAACATGGCAACATCAGGGGCGGCTATTAAGGAGTTCACGTACAAAGATTGATTGGTAAGAAATTCTCGGACGGGTTAATTACAAGTTCGGTATAAGTTCGGTTCAGGAAACAATAAAACGAGTGAAATCTTGTGTGAAATCTCACAACTTAATTCGCAGTTTTATAAAGGATAACGTTGTTAAATCTTTAATCAGTATTTTATTCGATTTTTAATCCGAATTCATTAAATACTAAATGCTTCAAACGTATTTTTAATAAGTGATTTGAGCATTCTTTTTCTTCTTCTTCTATTAGTTCTAATTTTATACTTTTGACTAACTCCCAGTGTGAATCTACACAAAAAAGAAACAAAATTTCAAAGTAGCTCCCCAATTCTAAACCGGAATCAATTTCACAACACTCTTTACTTCATTGAGCGCCATATTATTTTGCTAAAGCCTCGCCAACATTCCAAAATAAACCCGAACTCCTTTACCAACAGCGCAAGCGCTGGAAAATTGAAATTAAAGAAAGTACACTTTCTTTGCACATTCCCTTAAGCTTCGTCATAGCGTTTAGGTAAACAGTTGAAGGGAGATTTCATTGCGTAGTTAGTACGAGTGAAACAATCTCATCAGTGCAGTGTCCACTGCTGGTCATAAACCTCCTGGTGTAACGATGTTTGCTGTTAGGACGTCTTGTGAGTCGGTACGGGTAGGTATCACCATCCTGCCTATTTCTGCCGTGAAGCAGTAATGCGTTTTGGTTTGAAGGCCGGGGCAGCCGTAGTACTGTTTAAAAAAGTGAGACCTTAAAACTCATGTCTCAATGCCGCCATTGACAACATTTACGTTGTAGATGTCTATGGGCTCCGCTAACCACTTAGCACCTGGGCCGTGAGCTCGTCCATATATCTAAGCAATAAAAAAACTTCTGCACTGACCGCTTCCTGTGGATTCCCGCGACCTACCACAACAATATTTTGTACCGAAGGTTATCTAGTCTGCGAGCGCTGTGCCTTGCTTGTCACTTTGGACTTAGCAATTCTTCGGACTGTTATACAGTTACATAGACTAGAGGACCCGCTTTAGTCGAAATTCGACAATAATTAATTGGAATTGTAAGTTTGTACACCATTATGATTGTATGTTATACTTCTATAATCACAAATTTCGCCAAGACTACACTATAAAAATATTAATAAAGACAAACAATATTTAATCTATTCTCAATTTGACCACAGACGTCAAGAACAAAAGTTTGACAATAAATAGTATGCATGCGTGTGTGCGTCAAATACATGGTATGTAGTGTGTGTAATGTTTTCTTTATTGATATAATGTATCTTTTATGCATTATTTCAAAAAAATATTAGCATTGTGCACTTCTTCTCTATATTCTCTATAAGTGTGGAAAATTTCATACTCCTCCGTCCGCGCAATTTTCGTAAAAAGGGATACAAAGTTTTTGCTTCACGTATTAATATATAGATTCGGCGTTTTATCAATATCAATTACGATTGATATATCATTATCTCCGACGGGTGACCGTTTGTCGTCTGCGACCAAAAAAAGACCGTAAAATTTTCATAACGTCGAAAATGATATAAGGATAATAAAAAATGCAAAACTAAACCGAAAAAGTTGTTTTCATTATGTCTAAAACTTGCAAAAACCGAAGAGTAAAATAAGTACAAGATTTTTATTATTCCTTCCGAAAATGACGCGAATACACCTTGCACTAAACTAATTATATTCAAATCTAAACACAGTGAAACTGTTAATTCGTTTATTGAATTAAAATTTTACATTTACCGATGAATTAAGCATTAACCATCGGAAGAATCGACGTAGTGTGACCGCGTGATGTGGCTATTTCCCTTTCTGGTATCGACAAACGCACTGTTTGTTGTCTTTAATGTAGATACGCACAGGGCCGGCTTGTCTGCTTTATTAATATTCCTCGAGATCTTGGGACATTGAAATCTGATATAAAATTAATGTTGACGTTGTACTCTGCGCATATTCAATTCGATAAATTGTTTTTTTTTTAAATGTTGCTGGTTATTGTGTGAACTTCTGTAAGCATCATCATTAACTGCCTTTTTTATGATTGAAGGATTACTGGTGGTCCGGAGGCCTTTCCAGTTTCACCAGGACAGGTGGGCGAGCAAAGGCCCAATTTCAAGGGGTAGGATTAGCTGCCCGAGCGCCTCCGAAGGAGCAGCTGCTTCAACCTTTTTGAATCCACTGTTGGACATAGACCTCTCCAATGGCACGCCACGCGCCCCTATCATGGGCCTTTCTGAGTTTCTGTAATAGCACCATTAACGTTCAATAAGTGGCGCACTGGTCGTAGTACGGAAAAAAAAGTATTTTCAAACGTATACCATAACACAATTAATTTTTTTTTTAAGATTGTAGGATTACCAGTAGAAGCCTTGCCATTTTCACCAGGACAGGAGCAAAGGCTCAGCCAGGAGGGATGGGATTTGCTAACAACCGCCCGAGCGCCTCCGAAGGAGACCTAACAACTCAAGAGCAGCTGCTTCGCGAATGAATCTACTACCGGATTGGAATCGCGACCCGCTGAGATGATCCGACGAGAAACTCAGCGAGCTGACGCATGGGTTAGGTTGCACGTCGAACTCTTTGTCGAGTTCGACGATTACGGTTACCAGGGTCCCTAAGCCTGCTCCTAGTGTTAGAGCTGAAGGCGTCGACAATTAAATTGATTTTCAAATGTTTTGTTAAGAATTTAACCAGCAATCCAGCACGGTGACATTTATTCACTTTCACTTTCGTAAGCACGAGATAATTAACTTTTCCTAATTGGCATACATTAGAAAATAAGACGACGACAACAAACTTTGCTCTGTTATAAATGATGTAATGTGATTAGTATATTGAATTTACGACCGTCTTCGTTAATTTGCCTGTGCATTTAATTACAAAAAGATTGTGCCTGAGCGCGACCGATCCAAGCAATTGACAGATAGAAGTACAAGATTGGGATAGATGCAGAGGATTTGGAAAAGGGCACGATACAGATTTTGTAGCCAATTTGGCCCAAAGAGTAATCTTATATCTGCCAGCCTAACTGAATTTCGTTAGATTAGTTTTCAAACAGACATCAAAGATTTAGAGCAAATCGACGTCGTTTGAATCAGGAATTCGGATCGCTTCAGATCCTTTTTTAACGTAGCCAAACATTTCAAGTCATACAAATTTGAGTTAACTTTTACGCTATCGAGAACGTTAAAAAACTCGCACTAAGCATACAGGAAGCTGCGGGTTCGAGATTGTTGTATCACTACATAGTATAAAACAAAGTCGCTTTCTCTGTCCCTATATCCCTATGTATGCTTAAATGTTTCAAACCACGCAACGGATTTTGATGCGGTTTTTTTTAATAGATAGAGTGATTGAAGAGAAAGGTTTATATGTATAATAACATCCATTAAATAGTGGAGAAATCAATAATAAATTACAGTTACAGAAGCGAAGCGAGGGCGGGTCGCTAGTCATATATAAATTTATTTTTCTTCTGAAAATTGTCTTCATATATGCGCATTTTAAGTACCCACACAAAATGTTTTTGAAGATTGTATGAATTCAACATTCATAGAGTTAAATGTGAAAAATAAAAACCAATACACTTAGATACTGCGTGCTAACATACTGACTGTTTAGAATCGAAGTGTCTACTTCAACGAGGCGATCAGTATAAGGACGTATGCTCACGGCTCTTATTAGCAATGTTGGTGGTTTTTTCCTACCTATACGCTGATAGCCTAAGGGGCTATTCCAGCTACACGCTTCGGACGGGTAGGTGAGCTCACGGGCTCATTCTAAGATAATTTTCTAACACTAGCCCTAGCAAGAGCAGTGCTTCGCAGAATCTACCATCGGATCGGAATCGTGACCCACTGAGAAGTTCGGGTGAGGAACTCAGTGAGCTAAAGCGGCTACGTCTTAGAGTTCAACCACCGGTTCTGGTTAATCCGTAAAACGTTCGCACTCTTTCTATTGCATCAGTCAATTAACCCCTAGGCAATATAGAACACATAGTAACGCAGTCGGTAAAATAAATAGTTTTAGGATATTTTTTTTATTGCTTAGATGGGTGAAGGAGCTCACAGCCCACAGGTGTTAAGTGGTTACTGGAACCCATAGACATCTAGAACGTAAATGCGCCACCAACCTTGAGATATAAGTTCTAAGGTCTCAAGTATAGTTACAACGGCTGCCCCACCCTTCAAACCGAAACGCATTACTGTTTCACGGCAGAAATAGGCAGGCTGGTGGTACCCACCCACGCGGACTCACAAGAGGTCCTACCACCAGTAATTACGCAAATAATAATTTTGCGGGTTTGATTTTTATTACACGATGTTATTCCTTCACCGTGGAAGTCAATCGTGAATATTTGTTCAGTACGTATTTCATTAGAAAAATTGGTACCCGCCTGCGAGATTCGAACACCGGTGCATCGCTTCAACACGAATGCACCGGACGTCTTATCCTTTAGGCCAAGACGACTTCAAAATGGTTTTAGGCTTATTTAATCCTTTGATATACCTACATAATATTATGCAGTACTCTTTAGTACATTACAATACGCGCACATATATTTCCCCGTACTACAACACTTGTCATTCCACTTTAATGACTTAATTTCGTTATTTATTATTCGACATCGGTCCGTGCGATGTACACACATCTTGTGGGTGGGCTCTGTAATGATCAGAGCTCTCTCTTTCACACCTAATGAAGTTAAGTCTTACCATTGTAACTCGGTAATGAGCCTTTGGAGCGATAGGTTTTATATTTCGAGACATTACAAGGATGATAGACGTAATGTAAGAATCCTTTTGTTGAGATATCATATGCAATTCTTACTTCATAATTGGGTTGTTCATCATTATTTTATCTGTGCATTAAGGTCTTATTGAACGATTTTGACTTTTTGGCGGGAACGCGAGGAGTGAAGTTGTGTGATTTGTTTTATTTTGTCTATTTAGTGTTTCTTCAGGTTTAAATGTGTAATAACGGTTTTTTATTAACTGTTTAATATCTGTGAAAGTGCACAAATGTGGGAATATGAAACTAAGCTGCTGGACGTAGCTTCTCGGGATCCTCCCAAAAAGTCCACTGAAAAAATCTCAGTAAACGACCACCATTTTACTGAGATTATATTTCGTCCCATCTCATCTCATTTCATTTAATTTCATCCCAGTTGATTAATGTCTCAAATTAATCATCTTCATTTCATCCTTCACTCCATATTATCATTTTTTATAAAAATAAGAATATAAATAAAATTAAGACATGACTTAAAGGTCTTAGGTACCAGGTCATAATATCCCTTAAAAAAAATATTTACGATTTTGAAATTATGAATTTTACTTCATTACGACGTCTAAGACTATAAGTGGACAATTGTTACGATAGAAGAGTATATTTTTCCGGCTCTGGAACGAATTCTCAGGCACTATGTTCCCCGAGCCCTATGATTGATTCTGTAAATAATTCTAAACGATAAACAACAGATGGGCTGTGATCCTGGTATCGCTATTCATACGCCAGCGATGCGGGCAAGCATTCATAAAAAGGTAGATCGCAAGCTGATCTGTCTTTAGAGGCAATGAAAAAAACAAATTGATGTTATTTGTGGTAGGACCTCTTGTGAGTCCGCACGGGTAGGTACCACCACCCTGCATATTTCTGCGGTGAAGCAGTAATGCGTTTCGGCTTGAAGGGTGGGGCAGCCGTTGTAGCTATACTGAGAGTTTTGAACACATATCTCAAGGTGAGTAGCGGCATTTACGTTGCAGATGTCTCTGGGCTCCGGTAACTTAACATCAGGTGGGCTGTGAAATCGTCCACCCATCTACGCAAAAAAAAAACAAATAAAAAAAGAACATTATTCGTAACAGAATCGATTTCGTGAAATCAGAACTTTCGAGTTACAAAGGTACACTACAAACTACCACTTGACATTTCCACTGGCCACATTTAATCCTGCGGCTCTTGTCCAGAGATGGTAATTTTCGACCTTAATCTATTTCGACGCAGGTGGTCGGTACCCGTCTTGGGTAATTTTCGTTATTGTAATAGACAACATTACTGAACGTAACTCAACCGAACTTAGCAATTTAATGTAATACAATAATAAAACATTTTAATATTACATTTGGTCAAGGGCGGACTCAAAGAATGTTTGCAGCTACAGTTTCTACTTCTATGTTAACAATAAAAAATAAATAAAAAAATGTAGGGTCATTTTACTTGTTTTTATTTTTTTAGAACTATCTTTATTCGTTTAAATTCTGTTAATGGATACGCCTTAGAACTAAGGTTTTTTAATTGCTACATTTCAAGAGAAGTCCACGAATTATTACTGAATTTGAAAATTTCCCATTTTCCAACTATATTAACTACAATGATCTTGGTGGTTGTGACACAAATCTCATGTTGCAAATTGGTTACGTTTTTATTTGGATACACGAGATACTTTGACTCGAAGTCATTCGCTTTGGTAAAATAGTCCGGGTCCCTACCCGCGAGGAGGGTTTGCGTTCACTCCAAAATGAGTTCCACGAAGAAAGAAAACAAGTCAACGAGCCATGTCATTCGTCTCTTTGAAAAACATTAAAGAACCCTCTTTCCTCTGAGCGCAATTAAATTCTCAATCGTGGGACGTAATCAAAAACGCTTATAACACCCTCTTTAGGAAATTTTCGGGGCGATCCTTTTTAGCGCGGGGCGTGAAGTTGGCGCGAGGCCAAGGGCCCAAAAGCTAATTTACGAACGGGCCATGAAACGACACGGAGATTTAGTCGTTACATCAACGACGAAAGGCTTAAATTTGCATTCATAATTACACCTTAAAATCGGTGTTCCGAAAAGCTTTAATGTTAACGTAAATAATTATTAGATAAGATTCAGGGTTTGGGTCAGCACCGTCCTGTTTTGATGGAGGTCACGTTATGCTCGGAGGTGGGGCGTTTAAGGGGCTTTACATATTTCCAAAGATCGAAGTTGACTTACTTATAAAATTTATATGAGTACCCTACTTAAGTGCATTAAGAAGATTTGAGAAGTTTTAAGTCCATTATTTAGTTCTTCTTCCTAATTTGAAAAGTTACAATACAATTTAACGAGTGCTATTCGATTCCACTCATAACCTAGTATGCGTGTTGGTCAACCAGTATGCTTAGTGCGAATTTTTTAACATTTCTTTAGCGTAAAAATTCAGTAAAAAACAGCGTCCCTAGCGGCAAACGTTCCAAGTCATACAAATTTGAGTTAACTTTTACGCTATCGACAGCGTTAAAAAACTCACACTAAGCACACAGGAAGCTGCGGATTCGAGATTGTATGTATCTTATAAATATTTATGTTTTCTAAAAATTGTCTTCATATATGCGTATTTTAAGTACCCACCCAAAATGTTTCTGAAGATTGTATGAATTCAGCATTCATAGAGTTAAATGTGAAAAATAGAAACCAATACACTTAGATACTGCTTGCTAACATACTGACTGTTTAGAATCGAAGTGTCTACTTCAACGAGGTGATCAGTGTAACGATGTATTCTCACGGCTCTTATTAGCAATGTTGATGGGTTTTTTCCCCTACCTATACTAATAGCATTGAGAGGCTATTTCAGCTTCTCCTTGACGTGTAGGAGAGCTCACTGGGCTCTAACCGGGAGTGTTGCTAACACTGGCTCTAGCAAGAGCAGTGCTTCGCAGAATCTACCACCGCATCGGAAACGAGACCCGCTGTGGAAGATCCGGCGAGAAACTCAGTGGGCTGTGTCTATGGGTTAATTCACTCGTCGAGCACTTCGTTACAAGCGACGGTGACCGGAATTGATGGTATTAACAATCACATGACTGGCGGCTACATTTAGGAAATCGATTGTCAGCGAACGTCAGTGAGAAAACTTCGAAATCAGAAGTGAAGTCAAACGATAGAGTCAAATTGTGTGATTGTCATTGTTTCTTGTCACACGAAAAAACACTGACCACAATATTAAAGAACAAAATGAACACTAGCACCTGTTCTGAAAAAAAAATCGAAAAGAGAGAGAGGGCACATATTGTGTACTTATGTATTTTTTTTATTGCCTTTGTAGGCTAACGTCGCTGACGAGCATACGGCGTACCTGATGGTAAGTGGTTAACGTCGCTCATGGACGTCAGCAATGCCAGGGGCAGAGCCAAGCCGCTGCTTATTAAATGATGACAACTACATATCGACGCTTGAAAGGCAAACGTGACTAAGCGACAATAACTGCTTTATATATTACTAGCTAACCCGGCAAACGTTGTGTTGCCTTAAATAAGATTTCTAGGGAAATTCTACTGAGAAAAAAAAACCTCACTTAACCACATAATACCTCATTATAAACAAAAAAAATATCCAAAAAATAAAAGTAAAAAATAAATGTTTGGGGTAGACCACCCTTTTCACTTAGGGGTATGAAAAATAGATAGTAGCCGATTCTCAGACCTACTGAACATACTATTGATACACAAATAAAACCAATAAAACATGGCTGAAAAATGTATAGTATTGTATAGCTCTCAAATATATTAAGTGTATAATCTATGATGTATAGTGAGTAAGTAAGACAGGAGACCGGCTTCGTTCTCATCCCTACTACGTGATGTTTGCTGGATGAGTGGTGACACCTGGCGGGGATAGCTGATCGATTGATAGTTGATCAGTAGTCGACCGGCGAGGGCGGGAGACCAAATTCAATTTAAAAAAAATCATAATTAAAGGAACTTGAAATTATAAACTCTGAATAAGAATTTATCGTACTACAATTATAATATTTGATTGCCATCTTGCAACCTTATAGCGGATCTGTGCATAGAATAAAAAAAATATTAATCGGGATGGAAAAATAGGGGTTGATCATATAAGAGTGAAAATTGATAATAATGTGATTTTTTTTATTTTAAGTCATGACAAAACAAAATAAAAAACTTGCCAAAAAAATTAAAGTTTATAATTAACAAATAAAAAATAGGGGTTGATCATAGAGGGATGAAAAATTGAGAGTAACATCAGATTTTTTATTTTAATTCATGACAAAATAAAAATAAAAATGAAAATCTTGCCAAAAAAATTAAAGTTTATTAATAAATAAATAACAAATAAAAATAGGGGTTGATCGTAGAGGGGTGAAAATTTCACAGTAATATGAATTTTTTTATTCTACGTCATGACAAAATGAAAACAAAATTCTCGCAAAAAAATTTAAAGTTTTTAATTAGCAAATAAAAAATAAGGGTTGATCGTAGAAGAGTGAAAATTTAGGGTTGTATGTATTTTTGTATGCTGTATCATAAAAAAATAAAAACAAAAATTTTCGTCTAAAAAATAACAAATAAAATTTAGGGGTGGACCACCCTTAACATTTAGGGGGATGAAAAATAGATGTTGTTCGATTCTCAACCCTGACCGATATGCACGCTAAGATTCACGAAAATCGGTCGAGCCGTTTCGGAGGAGTATGGCAACGAAAACTGTGACACGAGAATTTTATATATTAGATATATAAATGATAGGCAATAACCATATTCGATGCGCAAAAAATATATATTTCTAGGTCTATTAAAATCATTTCAATCCTACAGCTAGATTCGTTAAAATATAATTTTTTTTAGGTATTTCAACTTTAAATTAGTCTACTGTAAATTTCACGCATTGTCGCTTAGTCAAGTTTGCCTTTCAAGCGTCGATATGTACCATGACGATAAAGTTCAAGGCACAATATATATCATATCGTATTTCGTGCACATGGTAACGGAAAAAGCACAACCTACAAAATACGAATAGAAACTTTGATTTTTTTTTGATAGCTCTAACAAATACGATCAGAATTGTTAAAGCGGCCCAACCTAGGCCCAACCTTAAAGTTGACTATTCGTATCTTTCTTGCAAGTCAAGAGACTGTTTACAAACTTCAACTCGAACTCGCAATGTGCTCGGCGCGGCCGTAACACTTGAGCGCCATCGGTGTTTAAGATTAACAGGAGCGGAAACGTTGATTGTACTGCCACTTGAAGCTGTGATAATGATGAGCTAAAGTGGACATAAAATAACAGCGATTTTGTTAGTATATATTGTGATATTTCAGTTTGACGTTGCCGAAATCGTTGCAATTTAACAAAAACAGTTTTCAATATACGCAAATCTCTGATACTACATACATATGCATAAGTATATCGGCAATCAGTAGAAATCAGTTTTTTTTAAGTTCCTATTAAGGCAATTGGCCTCTTTTGATCCTATTGTTGCTAGTGTCGAGTTTATAAAAATAATAAGTTCATAAATATTTATATTTCGTATTATGTAAATTAGACGTAAGACATTACGTATTCTGCTTTATGGAAAATGATATGGAGCGGTCAAGTTGATGTTTTTAACACTATAATTAATTTGAATGAAATTAAATGAAACAAGGAGAAGGAGGTATAGAACAAAATCCCATTAAAATGGTAGTTATTTACTGATACTTTATAGTGCTTTTAGAGGAGATAGGCTATCTAACGACTTGGTTTCATTTTATCATATTTATGCACTTTCACAGTTGCTAGACGACCATGGTTTATTGATGTGTACCTTCCGATTGTTATTAAAATGGCGAACAGACAGCCATGTGTAAATATAAAGGTCCATTGCTATTTCCTTGCAAAGCCCCAAAAAACTAAGAGTCCGTTTCTACATCACAGCGCTGTTACTGGTGGTAGGACCTCTTGTGAGTCCGCGCGGGTGGGTACCACCACTCTGCCTATTTCAGCCGTGAAGCAGTAACGCGTTTCGGTTTGAAGGGTAGGGCAGCCGTTGTAACTATACTTGAGACCTTAGAACTTATATCTCAAGGTGGGTGGCGCATTTACGTTGTGGATGTCTATGAGCTCCAGTAACCACTTAACACCAGGTGGGCTGTGAACTCGTCTACCCAGATAAGCAATAAAAAAAAACTCTAAACATTTAACGCAGCGAATTTTTTATGTTTACAGTTCGTTTGTTAAAATGTCTTTATGATTGTTAATAATGAACGTGGGAATTCCTTAATAATAATACACATTGGATGTTTCTGTCAAATTCAATTGAATTATTGAAAGAAATAAAAAGTGGTCTGTCGATTGTTTTTTTTTTTACTTATTGGACTTTGTTTTGCTACAATATATTGTTAAGTACTTTTTTTATGATTGAAGGATTACTGGTGGCCCGGAGGCCTTTCCAGTTTCACCAGGACAGGTGGACGAGCAAAAGCTCAGTCAGGAGGAGTGGAATTTGCTAACAGCTGCCCGAGCGCGTTAAGTACTTATATCGTTAAGACGTGCCAACGAGCTCACGGCTCATCAGGTGTTAAGTGGTTACCGGGAAGATACTTGAGAATTAAATCTACTTTGATGCACGAGATCGCAGTATCGATTGTATTGCGTGAAATGATGGAATTCAAAACGATGGCCACAAAGTCAGCCGTGGGATTGCTTCCCGCCACAAATGGGGAGGTAGGCGATTGCTTCAGAACATTAAATGTTTTGAACTTTGAATGAAGGTTGTTATTCCTTCATCGTGTCATCGTTCATGGGACGATGCGAAGGGGTACCCTAACTGGAAAAAACGTCCGTAACGTAAGATTTTTATTAGTAATGCACACAGTGTACGACTTAACTTTGTAATAACGTACAAAATATAACATATTTTTTTATCATTTATTGACCACGATCTCAGAGCATTCGTTTGCGCAATACGGAATATTATATGGAAATGTATAAAAATACGGAATATATATAATAATAATACGGAATGTGTCATCATTTCACATCACATCTTTTTATTGCTTAGGTTTGTGGACGAGCTCTCGGCCCGCCTGGTGTTAAGTGCTCACCAGAGCCCACAGACATCTACAACAAAAATGCCGTCACCCACCTTGAGATATTAGTTCCAAGGTCTCAGTATAGTTACATTTGCGATCACATAATATGCGTGCACTGTTATACGTAAGAAAATTGCGTTTCCCAGCGTCCGAACCACAGCACCATTCGAAGTTCGAACAAGGCACTTATATAATTAGGCCATGAACGCTTCGCTCTTTGGCGTAGGTGAGTAAAAACTAAAAGGTCATAAACGAAGTTCAACGCATCGATAAAACCGTTGATAGTCCATAAAACAATTAAAACCAATCGATGAAAACGTTTAAGACGGCCACCAATTTATCAAGAGCCATGGGGAATAAAAATTATGGTGTAAACATGGGTAAAATTTTGGCCTCTGGTTCAATTGTTGAGCACAACAGCTGTGTATATCGTGAAGCAGTAATGCGTTTCGGTTTGAAGGGTGGGGCAGCCGTTGTAACTATACGTCGTCGTGGCCTAATGGATAAGATGTCTGGTGCATACGTTTCGAGCGATGCACCTGTCTTCGAATCTCAGGCGGGTACCAATTTTTCTAATGAAATACGTACTCAACAAATGTTCACGATTGACTTCCACGGTGAAGGAATAACATCGTGTAATAAAAATCAAACCCGTAAAATTATAATTTGCGTAATTACTGGTGGTAGGACCTCTTGTGAGTCCGCGCGGGTAGGTATCATCGCCCTGCCTATTTCTGCAGCCGTTGTAACTATAATGAGACCTTAGAAATTATATCTCAAGGTGGGTGGCGCATTTATGTTATAGATGTCTATGGGCTCCAGTAACCACTTAACACCTGGTGGGCTGTGAGTTCGTCCACCCATCCAAGCAATAAAAGAAAAAAAAATACAGCAACACTATAAAAGAAGCAACCAAACTGAACAAGACTTCGCTTTGAAATAAATAGTCCATTCTACGTAAGCTTGGCGACTAGCACGTCTTTTAACATTTTTATAACACATTGTTGCAGCAGACACGCCCTAGTTATACATGTTCTACGGTTTTGCATTCACCGTACTTACTTACTTGGCTATAAATTTAGTTAGTATTGCGCTTCTTGTCACCTGCAAAGCAAGAATTCTTTACTACGCAGCCTCTAATTTCGTTGTTGTTAAAAATAAACTCCATCAGTCAAGTTAGGACAGTTGTTCGTGACCACGAAAGCTGTAAGGCATTCGAAACGTCAATAATCATAATATAACTCTTCTATAACACGATAGATACGTTCCTAAAAAGTCCTGTGTTTTGCGAAATCTTGTTATATGATATCCTTAGAAATAAGGTGACACTCTATAAAACTTGTATATAACGCCCCGTCATGACCTATGCAAGTGTAGTGTTCGCTCACGGGGCCCGCACTAACTTAAAACTCCTTCAAATAATTCAATCCCGTTTTTGCAGAATAGCCGTCGGAGCCCTGTGGTTCGTCAGGAACATCGACTTGCATGACGACCTGGACCTAGAGTCCATCAGTAAGTATCTACAGTCGGCATCAGTGCGCCATTTCGATAAAGCGCCACGACACGAGAACCCTCTAATCGTGGCCGCCAGTAACTACATTCCCGAGCCTGCAGACCGAATGGAAAGCAGTCGACGTCGCCCCAAACTCGTCATTTCGGATCCTCTCAATGAAAAGATCCGGCAAAAAACTCAGCGGGCTGTGTCTGTGGGTTAATTTACTTGTCGAGCCCTTCATCGCAGGCGACGGGTTCGACGAGAACGATGACCGGTGCTTGTGGTACCTAAAAGCACCGTTAGTGGAGTCCACAGGATCGGGTATGCACCATGCAAGCAGATTAACAGTTTAGGTGGGCTAGGTCTGTTCTATTTGTGTTCGCATCCAAGGCCTTTATCAATTGTTATAGACACCATCCTTGCATTTTGATTCTATAGTCGTCACGATCATAGAAGTATTGTATTACTAAGATTGTATAATAGTAGTAACTATCATAGTACAGAAGAAAACATTTGACAAAAAAGATGAATCGCTTGCGTGAAATTGTCAAGGTATTTTGAATGTTAGTTTCTAGTTAGTTTTAGACTTCGAGTTTACATTTTTAAAGCTGACTTGCAAATATATTAGTCGTCAGTTACTATGAAAATTGTAAGGTATTTGATATGTCGCAAAAAAAAAGCATTACAGCAGCAAACAAATGCGAAACTAGGAGTTTTAATAATGTGTTTCTCTGTTCAGGATTGCATTAAAAACTGTAGTTTAGCGCGGATAACTAGCCCGCATAAGTTCAAGATATTTATTTAAATAGCCCTTCGCTGTATGAGAAAATAACTCGCTTCTAAGCTAGAGGAGGGAAGTGTCCATTCACGAGATCATTATCGGAAGCTGAATGTTAATCTCTTACTTTGAATGCGTTTGTATTTGAAATTTTACTTGTCTAGTTTTCTTTGTTGCTATTGCCTTGATGGACAGACGAGGATACGGACTATCTGATGGTGTGTGGTCATCGTAGCTCGCGGACTTCAACCATGCCAAAAAAAAAAATTGGTGTGCGATAATTAATTAAATCGAATTTTAATATAATGTTTTAATATACTCAAAGCCTAATTGGAAATTAGGGTATATTCCAGGCCATTTTAAGATTATGATTCATTACTAACTGTTTAGGTTACGTCATACCATACAAAGTTTAAGCCGCATTTTTCTGAGTTACGCGTGATATCTTTGTTTGATTAAAAATATTAAGCGATCTAAACGAATAAAAATAACTTGTCTGATAAAATTTAACGAATTAAAATGCAATTAAAAGAAACCAATACAATACGCTAATCTAGTGTTTTTGTGTCTCGGTTTCTAATGGACAAATGTATAGTCTTGGAAATGTCGGTAATCTATACTAATATATAAATCTTCAGTGGTTTTTACAGATGTTCCGTTATAACTACTGAACCATGCATTCGATTGACTTGAAACTTGGTATCCATGTAGAAAATACATGTACTTAATGGATAGGCTAATATTTATATGAGTGTTGGACTCCCTACACCAGTTGCGGTGGCGTTAATGATGAGAATCTTTGTGGGGGTGAGAAATAATAATGTTAATTTTAAATGCCTAGCGAAGCAGACGGGTACAGCTAGTAATATATATAACGACAGTAGTAAATGCGAGATAAAACGCGTAATATCTACGACTCGAGAAAACCGAACAAAATATTAAATTAAAATACCTAAAACTTACCAACACCATTAGTGGCAAGATGATGGACGTGCAAAAACTTAGTTGCTTGCAAATTCTATAAAGAAATCTTTCACAGCTACTATCATATCTGGATGTGACCCAGATAATCCTTTGAGCAAAAGCCGGTAGGCGAACACGGTGTCTCTTCAAGTGGCCACTTTAATACAGGTCGCACTTCGAACCCAACGCATATTGAACAATAAAACGATATGCCAACTAGTATGTAGTGTAGTACAAGTTAAAAATACAAATAATAAAGTATCATCAATAAGACAGTGTATTTTAAAATGTAACTAGCGACCCGCCCTCCGAAAACTAGATCGTAAGTGTATACTTACACATTATTTAAATTTTTAATACCTACCTTAGCTATTAAAAATAAAATGTAAAAATGTAAATTATTTTTATAAATTGTTATAATATTAATAAATATTATAGAGCTGAAGAGTTTGTTTGTTTGAACGCGCCAATCTCAAGAACTACTGATTCGATTTGAAAAATTCTTTCAGTGGCAGATAACTCATTTATTGAGGAATGCTATAGACTATATAACATCACGCTAAGACCAATAGGACCAAGCGGAGCATCAATAAAGAATGTTTCAAAATCGGGGTATTTTTCCCTTTTGAGAGCTTACGCTATAATATGTAGGTACTAGCGACTCGCCCTCGCTTCGCTTCGGAAACTGTAATTTATTATTGATTTCTCCACTATTTAATGGATGTTATTATACATATAAACCTTTCTTTTCAATCACTCTATCTATTAAAAAAAACCGCATCAAAATCCGTTGCGTAGTTCTAAAGATTTAAGCAAACATAAGGATATAGGGACAGAGAAAGCGACTTTGTTTTATACTATGTAGTGATTTAACCCATTTAAAAAGGCTGAAGTTCTCCATCCGAATGTATTTTTATTCACGTGTTTTAGGACACGCAGGACGTTTTTCTAGGTGAACTGATTTTAATGATTCTTCTCTTGTTTTGAAATCCTTCCATTTGAATGGTATCAAGATCTAATCAGTAGTTTGTGTGTTAATAATGCATATTTAATTGACTTGATTACAATGATGACATTTCTAATTTAAAGTCTGTTCTTTTACTTAATTGTATTTTTAGAAAAAAAAATCCCCTCCACCAATAATCTTAACCAATAAAAGCTGTTTAGATAATAAATTTTACAGATGATAACAAATTGTGTATTTTGTTTAAGCGCCTCATTCGTCGCCTTCAGGTAATGTGTTGGTAGCTTTATGATAGACATTGATTTTTAATTGCTTACATGGATAAAGGAGCTCATGAATTACTTAGTGTTAAGCTGTTATCGGATAAACTAATCTCCAACCTTGAGACATTACTCTCAGTTTTAACAGTACTACGGCTGCCCCATCCTTCAAACCGAAACGCATCACTGCTTCACGATAGAAATGAGCAAGTTATCACCACCTACCCGTGCGGGCTCACAAGACGGCCCAACCACCAGTAATTAGCAAAATTATTACTTTGTAGTTTTGATTTTTATTGCACGATGTTATTCCTTCACCGTGGAAGTCATTAAACACGATTTAAGCATGTAATTAATTACAAAAATTAGCGCCTTTACCTACCGAATTTGAGTATCGGCGTAATCGACTCGCTCAATACAAATAAGGACACAAGATATCTTATTATTTAGACCACGATAAATTCAAAACTTTTTAATAATGTTCCTTATAATTTTTTTCACTTTTAGTCCACGATCGCACTCAACTCTGATTGTTAAAAGGAAACTATTCGATTCGTTATATTATTACTCTTGCAGTTTTGATACAAGGCATGAGTGTTTACGGTTTTTGTAAGCCGACATTCGATTAGGAATGTATCAATATTGCTAGTTTTTTTATTTATTTTCCTACCTATGCTGATAGCCTTGAGAGGGTATATCAGCGTTACTCTAGCATTTAGGAGAGCTCTCGGGGCTCGAACCGGAGGCGTTTCTAACACTGGCCCCAGCAAGAGCTGTGCTTAGAAGAATCTACCACCGGATCGGAAACGCGACCCACTGAGAAGATTGCTAGTTGCTGATCATTTGCCGACGTGGCTAATAAAAATCTATCCGTTTTGGCTGTGTCCGCGTTTAACTTTATTTTATATCTAATATGTATTCCGACCGCTATCCCCGAGTGTATTCGTTGGAAACACTCTGTCGTCAACATCCCGTGTGTTCCATGTTTATTTTAGGGGCCAATGTTTATTTTACAGAAGCTAGTAGCGTTTAGACACCGACCGCTGCGCATAAATATATAGGTAAAACGGAAAATGTACTCGACATGTATTATTAGAAAGCGTAACGTCATAGCTGACGTCATTGATCTTTAAAAGAGAGCTAAGTTATAAAACCATTTATTGCATTGCATGACTATGCACCAGAGGTCTACATTGCCTAGGGGCTGGTTGACTGATGCAATGGAATGTGCGGACGTTATGCCGATTAACCGGTAGCCGATTAGCGATAGGCAGCGGCTTGGCTCTGCCCCTGGCATTGCTGAAGTCCATGGGCGACGGTAACCGCTCACCATCAGGTGGGTGGGTCTGCCTACAAGGGCAATTAAAAAAAAAAAAATGGTTGAACTCTAAGATGCAACCGCTTTAGCCCACTGAGTTTCTCGTCGGCTCTTCTCAGTGGGTCGCGTTTCCGATCCAGTGGTAGATTCTGCGAAGCACTGCTCTTGCTAGGGCTAGTGTTAGCAACACTTCTGGTTTGAGCCCCGTGAACTCACCTACACGTCAACGAGAAGCTGAAATAGCCTATCAGAGCTATCCGCATAGGTAGGAAAAAAAGGGGGTTGATTAATAGCTGCGTAACCGCCCCCTAAGAGGTTTTACTGAGCGAGGTGATGCTATAGACTAAGTGTCGCGTTGAACTCATCGACAAGTACCTGTCTTCATATATTTAAGGATCGTATCAAGAACCAGGTCGTCGTGAAGATCCACATAAGAGGGGAATGCGGCCATCCATATGACACGACACGAGGTCAAAGTCTTACATTAGACCATGGTCATTTCTGAACGGCTAGCACAAATATATCCAAGCAGCTGCTTAGGCTGCAGAGATAGGTCTCGCTTGGAGGCGCTCGGGTAGCTGTTAGCAAATCCCATTCCTCCATCCCTTTGCTAGCCTGTCCTGATGAAACTGGAAAGACCTCCGGGTCACCAGTAATTTTTCAATCATCGCTGATAAGTCGCTAACAATGTCATATAAGATCCTACAGCTGCTAACAAATCCGCTTCGTCTAAGAACATACGGTGGTGAACGGTTGGCAGTCGCTTGACTCTGCCCCTGGCATTGCTGAAGTCCATGGGCGACGGTAACCACTCACCATCAGGCGGGCCGTATGCTTCATCTGCCTACAATAGGGAATAAAAAAAAAGCTTTGAGGCAGCTCTTAGAAAGCTTACCAATTAACATATCCACCGAGAACCTTTGTACTCCTCTGGCTGAGACGCTCTTTAGCAAATATTCCGTAGTTGTCAAAAGGATATCTCATGCATTCGGTTATTTCCTTACCCCATAATTACGAATGAGTAAGTCGACAGAAAAAAAATCATTCAAAACCCAGATTAGTGAGTTAAGCCATAGAAAAATACTCTATAAATATTTCGGTAAATAAGGGATTTCTTTATAAATACCATATCCCGAGATGTGAAGTGTCGAATTACGTGACATTACCATTGGAGATCAAGTCCATCGAAGATTTTTACCTGAAAAATGAAGAACAAAAATTTAGCCAATATAAACTTTATGGTTGCATTAATAAAGGCCATTTAAAACTTTATAAAAACACGTATTTATAAAAACATTTATTATCGTTTAATACTTGTACAATAATACATATTATTCTTTTGTACAGAAATACACCCTAAAGTTCTGCAGTTAACGTTCGAATTTCAATGTTACTACATTCGCAGTATTATTCGAAACGCAGTAATAGAAAAATGTGCGTTATGGCTTTGGTGTACGGATTAGATTCGTTTATTGAAAACTGGTAATAAAAGTTTATAAGAACTTTATTATGGACTTGTGAGTGTTATTTGAAGATGGAGCCCTCGGCAGGATTAAGGATTAACTGTATTGAAATGTGCAAAAATGCAGGTAATTAGGTTGGGTATGGCGATTTCTGGGGTATAGCTGGGATTATAAGTTAAACTATTACTTTTTTAATTGATTTCCAAGGTAGTCGGCATATTATGTCCCGGTGACAAGTGGTCATCCTAGCACATGTATATATCCTATAATATGACTCTATCTAATTAAGTTATCCTCCGCCTTACCGAAATGAACTAATATTCCTCGTATCCCAAAAAACTTAATATGACCTATATTTGTTATTATTAATTTGCGAATAGTTTAGCTGCGAATCATAATCGTAAATAAAATTGAAGGCGAAGTTTGTAGTCTTCTGTATAAAATTAAACTGACATTTCCCATTTAAATA
Organism: Bombyx mandarina; assembly: GCF_030267445.1. Lineage (NCBI taxonomy): Eukaryota > Metazoa > Arthropoda > Insecta > Lepidoptera > Bombycidae > Bombyx > Bombyx mandarina. The sequence continues at coordinate 15,669,892 of NC_143221.1, forward strand.
ATCCCGTTTTATTATTTTCCGAAGATTTTTGAAAACATTGCAGTTCTCGTGATCAAGGACGACGTCTATGTGTGAATTTGTAAATAAATAACAAAAATACTTGTGGTAGGACGGCTTGTGAGTCCGCACGAGTTTTCAGATATATCGTGCTGAATAAAAATATGTCATACGGTGTTACATTTTTTACATTACAGAGAAAATGGAATACGTTATACCGCTGCAATAGGAAGGGTCAAGAATGACCAAAGGAACTGCGATGTAGGGTACTTGCACAATCCATAAAGAATTTAAAAAGATAATCTTGAAGTGTGACCTGAAATTATGACTAATTAGTTAAATTAGGTAGCGCTTTCTTATGATTTTCACTAATTGAATGAAAAACAGATTTCTTTGTATCTCGCTAACATGAGAGAAACAATCCCCAGAGTGCTACCTGCCGCTGCATCAAGTTTTATCGGGAAACCCATAGTTTCAGTTTTCATCTCTTAGGGATGGAAATTTGAAAATATTGTCGTTTTTCGTGGATATATATTTCGAATCAAAAGAAATTATATGAAATGTCGCGGTTCTTATTTTAAAACGGATTTTTATACATATTATTATATTCCTTCTTTCATCCTAATTAATTGAGGAATTTCCAAAAGTCCCTACTTAGTAGACGCTTTCAATGATAGGTAACAGCTACCAAAATTTCAAGTTTGTAGCTCCTGATTTAGGTCCTGCACTGATATATCCGTCGAGGAGGACAAGTTTTATAATTTCCTATCTATATCTGGCATTGCTGAAGTCCATGGGCGACGGTAACCACTCACCATCAGGTGGGCCGTATGCTCGTCTGCTTACAAAGGCAATAAAAAACAATAATAAAAACGATAGTTAAACTACAAAGCTATTATACTAACGAGATTCTCGCCAATAAAATCAATCTACGTAATTAAAATGAACAACAACAGTAGTAGCACAAACAGTGTGCCTTCTAAATAAACAAGCTAATATCGAATAGTACGGGAACGTGACCTGTTATCATATCGTGAACAAACAAGTGTCATACTGTACATTTAGTATATCATGCGTTCTATGTATAGCTGCGTGCAGATGTAAACAATGGCCCTGCGGTCAATATCCTGACGTATTTAGAACCTGTGGAAGGGTTGGAGGATTCTATGATTAAATACCTTTCGGGTTTAGGTACAGCAGCTTTTTAACTTCTGAATTCGACAGAACTATTATGTAGGTAAACCGATTTTAATGATTTATTTATTTATTGGAAAGCTGGTATTTCTCACATTTTATCAACATATAGCTAGTAGTATTTTCATGAACTATCCTTATGATTATTAAATTGACTTTGACCACATTGATGATAAGGCCTATTTAATTGAGTTTGACCACATTGATAATATTCTCTTTTCATTTTATTGAAAACGGATTTTATTTTTTGTTAAAATCTTGTATTTTATTTATGTGTTTCACATATATTATATGGTATGTTCGCTTTATAATTGAAATAATTTAATTATGAACCTCTATTTAATTGATTTAGTCAAAATAAAATTAAAAATCAAGTTTTTATTGCACTAGTCTAATGAAGGAAATCACGGCCTACTAGCTTGTGGAGTGGTCGTGGTCATTGTCAAGATCAGTGGTCAAGATACGACACAATCCCGCCAATTATCTTCAGACCTGAAGTCGAACTCCCAATTTGATTGTATAAGGTGTGCCTAGAGCTGAATTTTAGAGATTTCTGTTTAAAGTAATGCCGAAATCAGAATGTTTCCCTATTTTTAGTTCAAAGGCGTACGGAATAAAAGAAAACGGTTCAGGTTAAGTCGAAAAGCTTCGCGTACCAAAGCTTTCCAGTATTCGCTTTGTCTACACCGTGATACTGTCGTTTGTCATAGATTAGATAACGGAACAGAGAGTACATCCCGCGTTTTATGTTCCTAGCTTAAGTCTGTACAAACTGTTGAGAAATTCGATTCGTATGTCCTTATTGCCTCACATGTTTCGAATGCGTGATTTAAGGTTTATTTCGTTTTCCGGATTGAAGTTAATGAAAATAAACCGATGTGGATTTTGTTTATTGAAAAACTTTGTTTTTTTTTTATTGCTTATATGGGTGGACGAGCTCACAGCCCACCTGGTGTTAAGTGGTTAATGGAGCCCATAGACATCTACAATGTAAATGCGCCACCCACCTTGAGATATAAGTTCTAAGATTTCAGTATAGTTACAACGGTATATTCAGTTCCACACATAAAAATCTGCATCACACAGCCGAACTTTTTCAATGACAGCTCTTCATTTTGTATTTCCATTGTATTTGAATCGATTTCATTGATTTTTTTAAAGGACTTTTTAACTTTTTTTTTTGCTGGTGGTAAGACGTATTGTTTTTTTTTTTTTCCTACCTATGCTGATAGCCTTGAGAGGCTATTTCAGCTTACCCTAGCTTGTGTAGATGAGCTCACGGGGCTCAAACCGGAGAATTGCTAACACCGCCCTAGCAAGAGCAGTGCTTCGCAGAATCTACCACCGGGTCGGAAGCGCGACCCACTGAGAAGATCCGGCGAGAAACTCAGTGGGCTGTGTCTGTGGGTTAATTCGCTCGTCGAGCCCTTCGTCGCAAGCGACGGGTTCGACGAGGACGGTGACCGGTGCTTGTATTGCCTAAAAGCACCGTTAATGGATCAGGAGGATCCGTGATGACGTGCTTTGGGCGACGTCGACGGTTTACCATTCAGTCTACAGGATCGGGTATGTAGTATCCAGCGGCCACGACAAGAGGGTTCTCATGTCGTGCCGTCTTCTCAAAGTGGCGCAACGATGCCGACTGTAGATACTTACTGACGGGGTCGAGCTCCTGGTCATCGTGGAGGTCCACGTTCCTCTGGAACCATGGTGCTCCGACGGCTATCCTGCAGAATCGGGATTGTATAACCTGAAGGGGTTTCAAGTTGGTGCGGGCCGCGTGAGCGAACACTACGCTTGCATACGTCATGACGGGGCGTATGCAAGTTTTGTAGAGGGTTACCTTGTTTCGGAGGGACAGTTTGCTTCGTCTACAAAGCATTGGGTAGAGTCGTCCTAGTATAAACGCGGCGCGATCGCGTACCGTTTTTACGTGGGGACGGAATGTCATCCCTCTGTCGAGGGTGACGCCTAGGTATTTGACCTTCGAGGCCCACGGTATGGGCTGGTCAAAGAGAGTGATGGGGCTAACGGCGGAGGTGTTTGCGCGCCTATTGGGGAGTGGGGTGCTCGAAGTGGTATTCGGAGGGCGACCCCTTTTGAATAGCACCGCTGTGCTTTTCGTGGGGTTGATGTCTATTCGCCACTTCCGGAACCACTGTCCCATGGTGGTTACTGCGTTCTGGAGTCGCCGATGAAGCAACGACATCTTCCTACACGAGTAGTAGATAGCCGTGTCATCGGCGAAGAGCGCTAGATGGGTCTCCGGAGACCGGGGTATATCGTTGATATACAAACTAAATAGTAACGGGGAGAGTGCGGAGCCTTGCGGGACTCCGGCAGTCAGATGACGGGGACGAGAACGAGTTCCCTCTACTCGATATCGAAACGAACAGTTCGACAAGAAGTCTCGTATGATGAGCACGAGTCTGTCTAGCACTCCCATGTTGTACAGTTTGTAGATCAAACCGTTGTGCCAGACTTTGTCGAACGCCGACGTATTGTGTGCGATATAAATACGCACGCCTAATCTGCTGCGAAGAATCCTGGTTTGAACGGTGGTACTACACAATTGAGACTTGAACAACATATCTCTAAGTGGGTGGCGGCTTATCCATTTTAAACAAAAAACAAAAATAGTACAAAAGCATTTGTGTTTTCTTCAAATTAGCCGCCACTATAACATATTATATCGAGTAAAAAATTCAGTGGGTTAGTTGTTCATTCTATTAATTCGTTGCGTCAAAACTAATTTGGTAATGAAATATATATTTTTTTATTAAGTTCTCATTTGTGATAAATAATTTTAGGTACCTATAAAATCACTTTTGAACGGCATTAAAAAAAAAAAAAAAACGTGTGGCACTCGGGAACTGCCGCGGTAAAGCTATTGCATAGCATTTTTTATCAACTTATGCAATTATAATTAGACAATGATAATTTAATATTAAAACAATATAATCCACGCTATATTAAACATTAATAAAAGCAAAACCTTAACTGTCCCCTTCACACTCATAAGCTAGACTGCGCGAGAAAGAGATGGGCAGACTTTTCATGATGCGCATGCAGTACACCACGCGCTTTTTCATAAACATTACACACGCGCAACGTGTGAATGTGTTGAACGCGAGCTACATGGTAGGCGGAGTGAGGGGTGCAAGGTTTTTTTCGTTACGGAATTTCATGATTCGGTCGCCGCGCTCAAGGCCCGCGATAAAAGCTATGCAATAGCTTAAAAATTAAATTCATTTATCTTATCTTCTCACGTTTCATAGTAATTACGGGGCCCGCCTAAATTTCTCCGCCATGTTGTTCAAACAATAAACACAATTTGGTACGCATTGTGATCACGGTGAAATGCTCCAGCGACAAATCGGGAGACACTTGCTCAAACACAACATTAGAACTATTCATGAAGAATAGATACGGATAACTATACTTTACGTAAACAACTGTGTAATGTTTGATGAATAACTTAATTCTTTCTGTTTGTTTATTAAGCTTTGTCGGGATTTGCTTCATGATTCATCTTCTGTTCAATCAACTTCCATTGATAATATTACAATACTAGCTGTGACCGCGACTTCGTCCGCGTGGAATTTAATAAAACATTATTTTATAATATTCTTAAATTTTTTCTAAAATACATCTTATTAAATCAGCTGCCGGTGAAAGTCTCGTCAAAATCGGTCCAGCCGTTCCAGAGATTAACCGGAACAAACAGCCAAAAAAAATTTAAAAAAATGTTATTTTGGTATATCTACCATATGTATGTACATTCATACGCATGTAGTAAAAAGCGGTTATTTTAATATTACAAACAGACACTTCATTTTCAATGCTATTTATTTGTATAGATTATGTTTGCTGCCTTGAAACTAAGTTATGTGGCTCAGTATAGAAGAGGACTTGACGTCTGAGGAATATAGTGAACTGTTTATTCTTCTTGGTTTTGTGACGTAATTAAGCACGTAATTATTTTTCGTTGAACAAACAATAAATCAATAAAACGTTGTCTAAATGTAATTTAAAATATATTAACGGTTTAATCTAGCGTTTATTTATATGATTTTGATAAATTCCGTTGTTTCTAGTACTTCACAGTTGTCGTGGTCTTAGAACGACTAAATTGTAAAAGGGTTTTTAATTATGTATACGAGCCGCGTTAAGCCGAAGAAGAGTCGTCAGGTTTGAGCCCCGTGAGCTCACCTACTAGTTAAGGTTACGCTGAAATAGCCTCTCAAGGCTATCATCAGCTTAGGTAGGGACAAAAAATGGAAGAATAGTAGGGAAAACATTCTAAATTCCCATCACAAAAAAAAATTTCCTTTGTAACATACAAGGTTTTTTTTTATTGCTTAGATGAGTGGACGAGCTCACAGTCCACCTCGTATTAAATGGTTACTGGAGCCCATAGACGTCTACAACGTAAATGCGTCACCCACCTTGAGATATAGTTCTAAGGTCTCAGTATAGTCACAACGGCTGCCCCACCCTTCAAACCGAAAAGCATTACTGCTTCACGGTAGAAATAGGTGGGGCGGTGGTACCTACCCGTGCGGACTCCCAAGAGGTCCTACCACCAGTGATTACGCAAATTATAATTCTGCGGGTTTGATTTTTATTGCACGATGTTATTCCTTCACCGTGGAAGTCAATCGTGAACGTTTGTTAAGTACGTATTTCATTAGAAAAATTGGTACCCGCCTGCGGGATTCGAACACCGGTGCATCGCTCGATACGAATGCACCGGACGTCTTATCCTTTAGGCCACGACGACTTCATAAATTATTTTATTTATACTAATATCTCAAGGTGGGTGGCGCATTTACGTTGTATGGATGTCTATGGGCTCCAGTAACCACTTAACAACAGGTGGGCTGTGAGCTCGTCCACCCTTCTAAGCAATAAAAAAAACGTATATAAGTATAGTCAGTCTCTGGTATCCATTACACAGGGAATCCTAAATTGGGGCCCGATGACCGTGCGTGGTTTGTTCCCAGCTATTTATTGTAACTAGTGGTCCCGTAGTAGTCGAAATTTGACTATAATTAATTGAAATTATAAGTTTGAACATGATTATGGTTCTATTGTCAGAGAGTATTTATACTTCTATAATCACAGATTTCGCCAAGACTACAATATAGACAAATAATATTAAAGATAAACAATAATAACCTATTCTTAATTTGACCACAGACTTTAAGGAATAATAAAAGCTTTACAATATACAAAGAGTATATTATGTGTGTGTCAAATAAAGTGTGTGTAATGTTTTTTTTATTGTTTTAATGTATTTTTAATGCATAATTAAAAAAAAATAGCATTCCTTCTCTATGTTATCTATGTATAGGATTTTTTTCGTAAAAAGGGCTACAAAGTTTTTGATTCACGTATTATAAATACATATATAGATTATAGGCAATTCAGGGAAATTTTTTAGCAAAACATAATCGACGGCGCGCGATTGGGTACAAAACGAAAATTTATATACTAAAAAAAAGATGTAGGTATATTCAACCATACAGCGAAGCGTGATCGGATTTGAAGAGTTCCTAATAAAACCATAACCACAGCAACATATATTATACAATGCGCATAAACTTACAATACTTTATCGGAAAACAGTTTATTATAATGACTTATTATGGAATAAATTAGAATTTTTATGTGTGCGCGTCTTGTAAACAACACAACGCCACTCGCAACCTCAGTGGACGCCGGACCATTTTAATACAAATATTATTATGTATGAACAGGGTTGCCAGATACTATAAAATTTACTTTTTAGAAATATTTTTAATGCTCTGAGGAATTATTCGAAATGATACCGCCACCGGAGTAGAGTTCATCCATATTAATTGGAACCGCTGCATTCATTGACGGCGCTTGTCCAAAGATCTTTTCTGCCACGTACTATCCGGCTTTGGAATGAGCTCCCCTCCACGGTGTTTCTCGAGGGCTATGACAATGTCCTTCTTCAAACGAGGCTTGTGGAGTGTACTCAATGGTAGGCAGCGATGGGAGGCAATAAAAGAAATATTTCTCGATGTTTGGAAGTACAAACAATGATGGAATTATTGGAAAGTAGAAATCATCATATAGCGTAATTAGATTAACTACATGGAAAATTATCGTGTCGTTAGCATTCTCAATTTAAGTTGGTCTCGATTTCATTAATTAATAAAGACCACCCACCCTTGATGAAAGACTAGATTGTCTCAACCACGAAAACCATCCTTTTTATGATTAAAAAGGATAGTTTTCGTGGTACTTATATTTATACTTAATTAAAATATTTGCCATATAAGCAAAAGACTTCATCGTATCGCTCTAGTATATAGAAATTAAAATGTAAAAATATAAGCTAAGCTATAAAAACTCCGATCTATATATCTGACTTAACTTGCAAACCCTATTCATTTAAGGCACGGCAAAAGAATTAAAATTCAGGTACCGGCGCCACTAGACATCAATAAATCAAGCGTGTCTGCTGTAAAATAAAGCCAGAAGATAAATTCACATAGCAGCCTGTCCATTGCTGGCTTATTGCTTATTCGGAAACCAGTTATGCAGCTATGGCTGCAATGGATATGATGACACACAAAAAATAATTATGACAACAATAATGCAAATTTTTATTTAATAATTTTAAGAAGACAGAATGTAGAATGTAAATTGATAATATCATATGTAGTCGAAGTTAGTTAAATATGTTTTATTAAGATTAACTCAAAAAGCACTGGTCAGATTTTTTATCAATTTTAAATGGGACCACACGAGAAGCAACAGTTTTCAAATTAATTGCCAGTCGCAAAAACAAGTAAAACTTCGCTAAAAATGTCGTTCCCATACGAACAGTAATACGAGTAGTACAGGACCTATACGATACGTCGCGTCACAAATGTCCGATGTTACTTTAATTTTATCATACGATCTGTCACGATTGATGATCCACAATATTGTTTCTGTAATTAGTCACTAAATGTTCGTCGGCTGTGACTCATTTATAACAAAATTAAAATCTTTTTTTTTCTTTGCTGAGATGGCGATCCTTATGGCCCCTTGAAGTGTCAAATCTGTCAATCTGTCTGTCAATCGAAAAGCATACGATAACGTGATCGGGCAGCGAACTTTGTGACATGATGTTGAAGTCCTAGTCTTAAAATAAAACGTAACTTAATCAGCGTAATGGCGAGTTTATTTGAATGAATAAACAGAAAACCACATTTTTTTTACTATTTAAGATGGGTGGACGAGCTCACAGCCCACCTGGTGTGGAGTGGTTACTGGAGCCCATAGACATCTACAACGTAAATGCGACACCCAACTTGAGATATAAGTTCTAAGGTCTCAAGTTTAGTTACAACGGATGCTCCACCCTTCAAACCGAAACGCATTACTGCTTCACGGCAGAAATAAGCAGGGTGGTGGTACCTACCCGCGCGGACTCACAAGAGATCTTACCACCAGTAATTTAGTAAAAACAATGAAAGAGATTCGGATAATTTATAGCAGCACTAGATACGGTCACAGATAATTGTATCTTCAAATTAAGACTCCGTTGCCTAATTGTAAGTTAGTTAAGTGTAAAACAAATTGCTTTTTTTTTAATGTTGCCATTGTAATCTGCACACGGAACATGACATCCGCGAATACAAAAAAGGAACGACAGCAAACATAGTAATCGTATAAAGCCAGCATCTTCCATATCCGGACAACATTTAAATTGACCGTTGAATTATTTTAATATTCGAATGATGTTCGCGATTCGGTTCCTGTGACTCAAGGTGTATCGAATTTGCGAATTCGCTTTGAGGTGCCGTCACTGTCATCGTATTTTATTGTTAAATAATCGTGCTTAAAATGCTTATAGCACACGTTTTGTTTCTATAGAGACTATCCCCAAAAACTGTCAAAATGTTCTGTGGAATTTATGAGAATCCTTTGACTGTGCGAGCGTGCTAAAAAGCATTGAGAGAGCACCATTCTACTCGAGTATGTCTTATAGTGGGTGGGAGTTACAATAAAGAGTTTAGGCTGATATTTATTTCCTTTAAAGTATTCGGATATCAAGTGGAAAGTTACCTACATCATGTTTTCATGTAAATTCAAATAGTTTTAGAGAGCAATTATTTAAAAAAAGAGGTTTATTTAATTAAGCAATTTATTCTATGACCTCTAACATACTGCAATAGTTTTAATTTAAGTTAAAGAAATTTATAGTATGTAACAAAAGTGCAATTTTTTATTATTATGATTTGCCTTAGTCAAGAGTATTTCATGCTATTTGTTGAGTCAACCTCTAAATAAAACTTTTTAAATGAAGAGAAGCTTCCATTACAAACAGAACAGTAAACAAACTCGCTCTGTTAGTCTCGTGAGTAGGTGGCGGCGGTGTCTCAAGAAAATTTCGAAACGAGATAGCTTCTCAATTGCGCAACGATTAACCACAATTAAAATACACCATCTTGAAAAATGTTGCCGGACTACAAAAAGGTTAAAAGTAGCATAGATAATATTTAAGAAATAGATAGAAATAGTTAAGAAATAGATATTTGTGGAAAGTAGTAGGTTAAAGGTTAAAAGTAGGAGGACAGTGTTTTAATGAACGGAATCTTTTAAAAGTATTGTTGATAGTTTTACCATCATTTCTAAAAATTAAATGAGGGCTGTTGATGCGCTCTTGAAATAATTATGAAAGCTCACTTTAATGAACTTTAAAGGAGCATAGAAAAATAACAAAAAGCAATTAAGTTTCTTCTCAAGAAAATCGGCGAAAACTCTAATTGCGCCTTAAAAAATATGGAAAAATGTAATGCATTAAATGAGTACCATATTAAAACAGGAAGGGTTTAATTAAACCAAAACATGTTTACAAATCTTTACATAATTAAAACAGTTCGTATCCTACATTCAAGTAGCAAGTTCACAGACGGAGGTCTAATAACCCAGGATGTTAGCGAGCTTGCGATATTAATTCGAATTGATTAAGGCGATTATTTCTTTTTTACTCCTAAGTCATTCAATAGCTTAAACACAATAGTTGTTATCAACAACCACTGCTTCACCTGGATAGCAAGCGAATGGGCCCTTAGTTTTGAGCATACTTGAATATTCTTGTTCCGCATATAAAATAGAAATATTTAATTCAAATAATATGGTAACCAAACTACCACAAAGCGTTGTAATTATGTAATATTTCAGAAATTAGTTATATCCTTAATTCGAAGGATTCACTCCCAGATAATACAAACAATGCTATGTGACAAAGCGTTAGACATGGATTCGATATAATAAGGGGTATAGGTTAATTTTAAAAAGTCATTAGTTAACTGAAAAGTTTAAAACTCCTAAACAAGAGTTAAATGACTCGTAAACACTGAAGTAAACATACATAGCGATTTTTAAGCGCTTCGATAGAAATAGATAATGGTATCTTAGCTTTATCTTATCTCGAACCGAGTTGGTATCAAAATTTTACAGACAACATATGACATTAGACTTTAGAGTAGGTCACTGAAGTAGGAAACCTATGGAAATGAAACGTCAACAAAAAATTCGTGCCACTGTGACGTCATCTGGCCACAAAACATGGCGGTTTTAGTGCTGCCCAAAAGATTTTAATGTTAGTAGGTTTTATCGATAAACGTTCTTGGCTTATTTTATTTTAAATATTGTTGAGTATGAATGTATTTGTAGAATTTATACTTTAATAGGAAGTAAGTATATTGTTATGTGCAAAGATGATGTGATTTAGATATTATGTGAAATCTAAGACGAGTTCGTGCTTCAAATTTTCCAAGTAAACGATATGACGATTTTTAAAATTTGCTACACTGATTTTATAAAGTTGTCGTTTGCCGCAAAACATAAAGATATGGCATAGTACAGTGCCATCAGCCCATTTCTAGCATGCTGAATGTTATCGTATTTTGAGTACGTGTTTTTCTTAGACTACTACAATCTATTTTAATTGTTTTGCTGACTCTAAAGTCCGTAACACGCTACCGCAGCGCACCTCAAGGAAGGTGCACCGCACTACCGCACCGCATGCAAATTTTAAACTTATCAAGGGACCGCCTGATAAAAAAAAACACCTACAGAACATTTATTCGTTAATGAAATTACAAACGTCATTCCTTGTGACTTCCTCTCTAAAATCACTTAATTAATAAATATTTAACGAATTTACAATTTAAATAGTTCCGAAGAGATTTTGTCGGTAGCCTTTTTCCCGAAATATCTAAACAGAATGTCTAAATATGTTTTGATGACATATTTTAAAGAGGTATTTATGATTAGTGTCATGATGAATAGATTCCGACCGAAAAATAGTGTCCGATATTTCGGATTCAAATATATTAAGTGTATAATCTATCTTTCGGATGAGGGCTCCATAATGAATTTAAATATATATAGATAATAGTTTTGCGGCATCGACTTTCTTGAGATCCTATAAAATATGTTTTAATTATTATTTTTGTATGTTTTAAGCATGATAAAATTAGAAATTTTATATAAGCAATCATATTAAATCGATATCAAAGTCAATAAATAATGTACAACCCAAAACAGACGGCCGAACTGACGTGACAATGACATTTGGTGCGCTCAACATGGCGGATTTTCGGCCTCATTAGACGGAGACGGAAACATTTACGTATATTCATGTTTCATTTCATGTACGCACTGAAATACTGTTATATTGTTTTCCTGCGAGTTAAAGTGCTGAGTAAGAACGAGATAGATATATGTTTATGTGTGTGCCTTCAAAATGGGTGCTATTTATATAAGCAATTGTACGTATAGAACAATATGTCGTGTCCCTACTATATAGGTCTATGGAGTAGGTATGTTAGCAACATATTATTTGAACTGTCAAATTTTGGCGGAAATCTATTAGATCTGTGGCAAGAATTAATTGTGTGTGTTATGATTGTTACGACATTTATTTATGCATTTGCAATTGGATTCTAATACATTTAATTTAATTTTGATCTCAATTGATTACTATTGCAGAAAAATCAACATAATGTCATAGACTATGATTGTATTTTAACAATTCATAAAGATTGAATAAACTCGTCGCTGGCAATAATGGCAAATATATATATTGCTGGCAGAAGAGTGATCAGATAAAAAGGCTATTCGCCAAGGCAAACACATGAAATATATTTTATTGGTGTTCGGAATTTAGAGATTAGCGTCAATAGAGTGTAACCATGAAACGCATTAAGTTACATTAACTTTTTATCATTGCTCTTTAATATCTATTCATAGTTATTTAACATTTTATCGTTCACGGTTTTATTAGTCACATTACTATTCTACATTTTCTATATCTAATTACTTTTATATTTAAATTTTTCAAAACTTGGTAATAAAAATAACAACATGACTTTTTGTACCGATCTCTTTTGAGTTATAAACGACAAGACGGCTTTTTTTAAAATAAATTAGCTTATAATATTATTCAGGGCCGGATTTAAACTTAATGCCGCTCCTGGGCACCGGAAAAATACCCCCTATTACTGGAATTTTACCTAAACTTATAGTTTATATTATATTGTATTTTTCAAAATTAAAATAACTAATTTATTGCTGAAACTTTATCATATGTCATATATTCCAAAAAATTAATTAAATATTTGTTTTTTGTCTAACAATTATAAATTTAGACTAAGGGTGACTCATAATTATATTATATAATAAAAAACTAATTAAATTTCTTTAATTATAGAATATAGAAAAATCGATTATTATTTTAAATCTCCAAGGAAATAAATTGATTAAATCATTTTGATTATTTATTTTTACCAAACGTGCCAAAATTATAACTTACAAATACTTAATTGATGAATTGAATTTCTTGAATTATCAATTAAAAATAAAAATTTTAATTATTAGAATGAAATAATTATATTGAGCAATCTTGATAAGACTAAAAAAAAATTATAATTTAAAAAATTTGCCGCCGTAAAAAAATTGCCGCCCTGGGCACTTGCCCCTGCTGCCCCTAGTGTAAATCCACAACTGATATTATTCAATTTCTATACTAAGCTGTGGGTTTGCTTTAATCAGCTACATTCACGCGATTTATTCAACGAACGTCAGTTTGGAAGTCACCATGGACGCACTCTACCTCATCCAGGGAACACGACCTATACTGCCTATACATCTATATACCTTATCTTTGGCACTAAATTAAATAATATATTTAAATCATTACATATTAACCGAGTATTACCGTGTTTTTGTTTTTTAAATAATGGCAATCTTAGTAAGCGTTTCAATTTGAAAGGTGGCCCGTTGTATTTCAAAATTGAGACTTAGAAATCATGTCTCAATGATGACTGGCGGTATTTACGTTGTTATCTATGGGCTGCGGTAGCCCCTTAACACCAGAGGGCGGTGAGATCGTCCGCACATCTAATAAAAAAAATTAGAATCGTAAAAAAAAGATATACCAAAAGACTAAGTCATAGATTAAAGGAATACTTTAGACATAAATACATAACGTCAACAAAAAAAGGCCATCGCACCAAGACGAAAACTGTCACTGTTTAATTTCAAACAGACTCACTTGCAAGTAACTGACCCGACCGAAATAAACGGAATCTGGGTCAAACTAGCCGCTAGATACGAACGTTACACAGTCTTGTAACATGCACACTTATTACGTTATCAAGATTGTTTTGTTTTAAAATTAATTAGCTTCTCATCGATTGCACAAAATAATATTGACATTTCCTTCGTTTTTTTCCTACTAGCTGGTTTTTTTTTTATTGCCGTATAGGCAGACGAGCATACGGCCCACCTGATGGTGAGTAGTTACCGTCGCTCATGGACGTCAGCAATGCCAGGGGCAGAGCCAAGCCGCTGCCTACCGATTAATACTCTCCACAAGCCTCGTTTGAAGAAGGACATGTCATAGCGCTCGGGAAACACTGGAGGGGAGCTCTTTCCATAGCCGGATTGTACGTGGCAAAAAAGATCTCTGGAAACGCACTGTGGATGAACGTAGTGGCTCCAGGTAGTATGGATGAACTCTACTCCGGTGGCGGGCGGTGCGATGGGAATGGTAGTCTTGTGAGGCTATGCCAGCGTAACCGATTGTGCAGGTGAGCTCACGTGGCTTAAGCCTGACGACGTTGATATCACTAACCCTAGCAAGAGCAGTGCTTTGCAGAATCTACCACCCGATCGGAAACGCGACCTACTGAGAAGACCCGGCGATAAACTCAGTGGGCCGTGTCTGTGGGTTAATTTACTCGCCTTGCCTTTGTTGCAAGCGAAGGTTTTGATGAGAACGATGACGGGTGCTTGAGGTACCTAAAAACACTGCTAGTGGATCGGGAGGATCCGAAATGATCTGGAATGATTTCCTTCCGTATTGAAAGCGAAAAGCAGCAAATTTATTGGCATTTTTTTTACATAATTTTTTTTTCCAACGGTTTTCCTCTGATATTTATAGTATGTAGTAGTACTTTGAATTTATCGTTTACAGGTGAAATTAAAAAAAACTAAACCACGATCATGTTTCAATTTCAGTATTGTCAATATAAAGGCAGAATTAAGATAAAGATATCTATTAGGCCCTCTGAATCACCTCTGAACACTAGGTTCGGGGCTCTAAGTTCATTCACCTCTCAATGCAAAAGGTTCAAATTACACACCCGACTCAGACGACGACGGGGCAACGCACAGCCGCTGTCGCCCTAAGCATGCCAATTTAGAATTTTTTCGATCCATTCTATGTACTTTTAGGCATTCCAAGCACCGATCACTGTTCACGTGCAACTTAACCCACAGAAAGAACCCAGAGAGCTTTTCGGCGGATCTATTGTCGATGGGCCGCGATTTAGTACCTGTGGTAGATTCAGTGAAGCATTGCTCTCGCTAGGGCAGATGTGTAAGCATAAATGATGCAAATTAGCCCTGCGAGGTGGCCCACAAACTACGGCGAAGACAGAGGAGTCCCTCGAGCCAAAGCAAAAAAAAAACAATTTAAAAAAAAAGACATTTAACCGAACCAAAGTCTGGTCCCTAACCTAACGTCAAACGTTTAAGTTAATTGATACGGAGGGCAGCACCCCCGGTATTTATTAGCCCATTTCAAGATATCGAGGTGACGTATCCAAGAATTTTTATTACGGTAACACGGATCCGATACTAATGTGTATTTTCTATGTGATCATCGACTAGTGATTTTCATTAAAAATAAATTACAGGTAAATCTTTCTTTCCCGAGACACCAATGCTGATAGCCTTGAGAGGCTATTTCAGCTTTACCCTAGCGTGTAGGTGAGCTCTCGGGGCTCAAACACGCTCAAACCGGAAGTTATGCTACTACTGGCCCTAGAAACAGTAGAGCTTCGCGGAATCTACCAACGAATCGGAAACGCGACCCACTGAGAAGAGAAGATCCGACGAGAAAATCAGTGGGCTGTGTCTATGGATTTGCACATGCAAATCTGAAATAGCCTCTTAAGGCTATCCGCATTTGAAAAAAAAAGTGCAAGCTTTCAAATTAGTCTGTCCGTCTTGAAGTCGTTGAAAAAGACATACAAAGATTCCGTTACACAAAAACATACATCCATATCAAGCTAACAAAACCGTGTTAATAAATTAAATAGGTATGAGTTTAAGCAGTTTCATATAATGTCGTCCTCTGTGATCTACCGGCGTATTCGCTGCACTAATGTGCCATTTATGACTAATATTTGTTCTTTGCTACAACAAAAGCACAATATAACACTGAACTGTGTTACGACACACCGTTACGTGTTTGTGCGAGATTTAAAATGTATTTTTTACGACCTTTATTAGTTAAACTATAAGGTTTAAATTCGAATGTAAGCCGGTGTCTTTGACCGTTTCAGATAACATCTACATAGCGCAGGTAGACTTTATTGTCAGTGCAGTCGACCCACGGCCCTTGGCGTCGGCTCTGCCAACAAATCTAACGTGTTATTTTTCACACGAGAACAGTCGAAAACTCCATAGAGGTTTTAAGAATCGATAGAATTATAATGTGATTCATGAATTTAAAGCATTTGAATGTTTACGGTGATGGATTGATTGGAGCGCATCATACCAATGTAGATGGTTTTAATGCAACACGGCTCATTTCTTCTTTATTATTATTTGGATGAGCAGCCGCATTTAAGAATTTCGCATTAAAGTGTTACAAACTTATGCTCTACATTAATTGTAGAACGTTTTTTTATGTTATTTTCATTGATGGATTATTATTATCTGATAAATAAGTGAATTATTATATTATTATTAAAGTTTAGTTGAAAACGGACAAACATTTACAAACGAAAACTGCGTCAATATTTTTCAGTACCTTTGCTGTATGCGCACTAGCTTGTGTAAAAGGTAAGATTTCGAATAACACATCTAGGTTTGTTGATAACAAAACGAAAAAGTCTAATTTAACATAAACACTAAATATGTAGTAATTAATTTAAAATTATCACCACAATTTCAATAAGTTTTTTTTTTGAGTTATCTGTTGTTAGATTTTTGTGTGAAAATCTTTTACATTAACGAGTTAATCAGTCTTATGTTTTATTAATACAGTTTCTACAGCAATCTCACTGTCTCTCGAACGCCCCATGGAGGAAGGAATACGTGCAAAGTTAACCCATAATATACGAGTATTTTTACGATTTCATAATGTTATTAAAACATCATCATCATCATCTCAGCCGATCCACTGTCCACTGCTGAACATAAGCCTCTCCAATCGATCTCCATTGCGGCTGGTCCGTTGCCACCTGCTGGATGCACGTGACCCAGCTAAAATTAAGAGATAGGACCAGTTAATGTAATCCTTCCACGAAGTCTGAAAGAGAAAATTGCGGTAAAGAACGCGTCGCAATTAACCGCAGTGCACGCTAGCACTAAGGTCAAAGAATTACTAAGCATAATTCTACTAAAATTATTCACTTTAGTTGAACTAGCCTTAAATGTAGTGTGCTTATCATGTCTATTTCAAGCGGTAGACTCCTATCCTTCAATGTGAATGAGACAACCTAATCTCACGACCAGTATGCATAACTCATACAACGGTCCTGCTGGAATTTAGCATGAGACAATTTCAGGCCCTTGAAACTACAGCTGCTATTTCTAAACCTCCTAAGCTATATTAGTCAATTTATTTTCCAATCTCAAACTCATCCTAACTAGCTCTTAGCATTGGAGATCACAGGCTATTAAATAATCTATTTAATGATACGTGAAGCAAAAATTTTGTACCCCTTTTTGCGAAAATTTCGCGGACGGAGGAGTATGAAATTTTCCACACTTATAGAAAATAGAGAGAAGGAGTGCAGAATATTCAAATTTTTTTCATTATGCATAAAAAATACATTAAATCAATACAAAAAAAAACATTACACACACTACCATTTATTTGACACACGCACGCATGCATACTATTTGCTTACTGTCAAACTTTTCTTATTGCTTATAGTCTGTGGTCAAATTGAGAATAGATTAAATACATATTGTTTGTCTTTATTAATATTTGTCTAAAGTATAGCCTTGGTGAAATCTTTGATTATACAAGTATAATAAATAGTCATTGACAATAGAATCATAATAGTGTACAAACTTATCATTTCAATTAATTATAGTCGAATTTCGATTACCGGGGGGACCATTAGTATTAAGTAAAAAAACACATCGTTTTTGGCTTGAACTCTTAAGAGAATTGTGACGAAATTTACTCAAGTCAAGGGGAGTTTTTATCAAAATGTACACCGAGATGAACTCGTCGTGTGCGGTAACTAGAGGGCCGTGTTATCACACCGGCTCTCAACAAGCAAGCACTATGCCATTAACAAGCTTTCTCCGATATAAAAATTCAAGAATTTATCTGTATTCGTAACTAATTAGTTTCCGTTTTCCATTTAACAAAATGTATTTAAATTTCATTTCGAAGCCGAAGCAGCATGCGTAGTTTGAATATAGGCTTAATAAGCTATTTATTTACTAAGCTATATATAGACACGTGGGAAGATGAAATAAGTTCATGTTTCGTGAGACAGCAATCAACTGAAACTTCGACAAATCGGGCATTAATTGGCCTTACGGTGTCAATACCACCTTTGCAATATTTCTTTGATAATTAATTCCAGGACCGCGTTCTCGTTTGCCTGTTTAAGTAAAAAAAAAAAAACGGGCGCTTTTGAAATATCAATTTCAATATAATGTGCTTATGTTTAAAGCGAAGCGTCAATAAAGTTCTTAGATCTATACTAGACGTAATTACATTTTACAGTAAGTATTGTACTTTTTGACGAAGCGTGTTGCGGATAATAACATGTACTTTTAGGTTAGGAATATTATGTTCTTTTTTTTTATAATAAATTTTACAGATTACGACTTATTAGAATACATAAAAGTTACGAATGGAATATAATTAAATATAAGTTACGCGGACACAAATCTTTTGAGTCGAAATTTTCGAAAAAAGAAAATGAAATCAAACAGTGAAAGTGTATGGGACGGTAAGTAACGAAGAGAGTAACATTACTCATATTTTCTTTTGTTGATACTTTCAAAAGTATGTTTCAAACGTTGTCCTGTGAAACCCAAAGGTTCAATGCTCGCGACCTCATACCAGATCGAATGGAAAACTAAGGTTTTTTAATCGACAAGCGAGACGCGATGCAAGCGCCGGCAAGATGAACCGCATTCCATACTCCCTTCTTTGTCATGTTAACCAAACAGGAGGTTCATTATTCTGTTATTTTAACAAGCCGTGGCGTCGCAGGTACTTGTAGATTAAATTTATTTAAGAGAATTCGAGTCGAAACAGTCCCAGGTTGGCGTAACGTCTTGTCCGGGCGCTATTGTATCGACAACCGTTTTTTTTTTCATCGCCCACTCGAGTTTTTGGAATTCCGATAGCGGTTGTCCCCCCTCCTGCGACCCGAGCACGGCCGGGGGTCCGGTTCATTCATAACCCGGCGTGATGCTACACTTAGTTAGATGTGAAATGGCCGGAACGTCTGCAATTCTTAAGGCACCCTAATAGTATAGCGCTCTTGGTTGACATTTCATTTTATGTGATAAAAATTCAATATCAAACTTAAATGTAAGACTGAAACAGTAACTATGAAATTTTAGAAACGGTTTAAATAATCATACGAAATTCAGTTACTTTCACTATTCAATTAACCTAGATCATTATTCAATTTTCATTCAATTTTCGAAAATACTATAATCAAGTAAATTAATCAATGAAATTGTTATTTTTTCATAATAAACCACTTTAAAATAAATGTAATGACCAGCATAAGTTTAATTACAAAAACATTTTTATTCTATGATCAGTTGAAGCTGGCAACACATTCATAGATTTCTTTTCGATCCTCACATGTGTCCGAAAACCGGAAATGTAAATGAAAACAAAGATGCCGAATTGTTTTACTCTTTTCTTGTGTTTGATTTATTGTTGGCTAAAGAAAACAAGCCACCAACGTTGCTGTCTTCATTACAAATTATCCGTTCCCAGCCAGCGCTCGTACCGTTTGTATTGTTTTAAATTAAATAGAACATAGTTATTTTACGTTTACTTGCGTCAGTTTGGATCATAAATGTTCGGTGTACGACGTTATCGTTGCGAAACTTACGATCTAATTCATTAAATGTTGTCAGCATTACAAATTGAATCTTCTATCTATATATTAATACGTGAAGCAAAAACTTTGTATCCCTTTTTGCGAAAATTGCGCGGACGGAGGATTATGAAATTTTCCACACTTATAGAGAATGTAGAGAAGAAGTGCACAATATTAATATTGTTTTTAAATAATGCATAAAAGATACATTAAATCAATAAACAAAACATTACACACACTACATACCATGTATTTGACGCACACACGCATGCATACTATTTATTGTCAAACTTTTGTTTTTGACGTCTGTTGTCAAATTGAGAATAGATTAAATATTGTTTACCTTTGTTAATATTTTTTATAGTGTAGTCTTGGCGAAATTTTTGATTATCCAATATATAAAATTCTCGTGTCACAATGTTCGTTCCCATACTCCTCCGAAACAGCTTGACCGATTCTCATGAAATTTTTTATGCATATTCAGTAAGCCTGAGAATCGGCTACTATCTATTTTTCATACCCCTAAGTGATTAGGGTTGACCACCCCTAACTTTTTTTTTTTTATTTTAATTTTTTTTTGTTATAATGAGTCGTGGTTGAATGAGGTTTTGTTATTTTTATTATATATTCCCTCATCGTTCACAGCACTACATACCTCTTTCACTCATGTACCACATCCTTACACACTTACAATAAGTTAGTTTTTTTTTCTACACTAGAAATTCCCTAGAAATCTTATATATGGCAAAACAATGTTTGCCGGGTCAGCTAGTAGAAATATAAAATACAAACATAATAGTGTACAAACTTACAATCGAAGTAGTAGTGCGGGACCTCTAGTTTTACCTAAAAACATGAATGAAATGAGTTTTATTTCATTTCAAATTGATTAAAGAATTAACGTCAGATAATCAGCCAATGAAAAATAAATCGAATTGCGATACACTTCAAAGTCTAAAACGTTTCAGGTGACACATTACGGCGAGATCATTAGAAGCACGTAGTACTTAATCGTATTAAATTTCAGTCATCCGTGACAACGATAACATAATGTGCACGAAGCGTTAGAAGTGTAAAAATAGATATACATATTATGTTTTTTCTACCTACTCGCTGGTAACCTAAGGTATTCCATGGCATGGCAAGTAAGTAAGCTCACGGGCTCAACCTGAGAGAGCTTGCTAACACTAACCCTAGCAAGAGCAGTGCTTGGCAGAATCTACTACCGGATCTGAATCGTAATCCATTGAAAAGACCCGGAGAGAAACTTACTGGGTTAAAGTTAGAAGAACCACTGCGGAAGCCGGAAGAACAGTTTTGAGACACCCTCACCTCACGATGTAGTTCCGAATATGTTTAAAGATGTGGTCTATTCTGGTAGTTCTCTCTAAATATTGCGAATAATACCATAGACACAATGCGCTGAATTTCTCGACGGATCTTCGCATTTGGCTGCGATTTCAATCCGGTATTACATTCAATAAAGCACTGCTTTTGTTAGGGGCAGTGTAACAAGTTCTCTCAGGTTGAGCCCTGTGAGCTCACCTTCCCATCCGTGTGTAGTTAGAATTCTCTTCGGCGGCCAACGATTAGGTAGAGGAAAACTTAATAACAGCAACTTAGCAGCGGTATTGTCCACCAGAATAGATGACAAAGGATGATTAAAAGAGACCGCTTTTATTTATAAAATTATTATTATTGACTTATTTTCATTGGCTTATTTGACTTGTAACTATACTGAGACCTTAAAACTGATATCTCAAGGTGGGTAGCGCATTTACGTCGTAGATGTCTATGGGCTCCAGTAACCACTTACCACCAGGTGGGCTGTGAAATCGTCCACCCATCTAAGTAATAAAAAAAAATGTGTGGTGTCGTGGGACACCGGATAGGAACGAAGTTCCTTATTATAAAAATATTAATTTTAAGTTCTATTCGAGGTATAAAGAAAATAAAACTGGAGGTTTCGCAATAACCCACGGTCATAGGTGAAGTGCGAACTTATTGTGGTACACTTCATTCACGGTTGTTTGCTTATGAGTTAGTGTAATGCGCAAACGAACGCTCTGAGATCGTGGTCAATGAATGATAAAAAATATGTTATTTTTTGTACGTTATTACGAAGTAAAGTCGTACACTGTGTGCATTACTAATAAAAATCTTACGTTACGGACGTTTTTTCCCGGTTAGGGTACCCCTCCGCATCGTCCCATAAGGAACTTCGTTCTAAAAGAAAAAAAATGGTGCGTGTACGCGCGTAAGAAGCTATACTTTATTTTTAATAAATTTATTTCTTTTTTTTATTTAAATTTTAATCAATTTGAAAAAAACATCCTCAAACACGCATATCATCCGTTTTCTTGACATCGTATAAATTCGGTAATTCTCGGTACGGTTCGGAAAGTTCACCTGCGGCTATATTCAGACTCGCCAAGTTACGTCGGTCGTATTGTAATGAGCGATTTAGTGGGCAACTTCATTCTGTTAATTTTGTGTCACGGTACGCCCGCATCGTAAAATTTCACTCTCATCAATTTTTCATAACGCACCTAAAGAAGTATAACTTCAAAAAATCTTTTTTAATGTTCATTACGTTTCTGTGTGATGCATACTATTATCTCTCTCTCTCTCTCTCTCTATCACGCACACACAAAGTATCTGCAGATAAAACATCGTTCACAGATGTGCGAGTGATTCTCCGATTAAATGAAGTAACGAGCTGCGAGGCGACCTCTAGTTCCGCAATAAATGGTAACTTGGGACATTAAGCCGAGCCCGTACCCGTGGGTGTTTTATGGTTCGCTTTATGTGGGTCGTGATAGTACTGCGGCTCTCAACTATCAACTATACTTACTTGTTGCGTTAAAGAATTCAGTTGTTGTTCGTTGTCTGTTAGCTTTGTATTCTCTCCACTGAGTTTCTCGCCGGATCTTCTCAGTGGGCCGCGTTTCCGATCCGGTGGTATTTTTTTTTTTTGCTTAGGTGGATGAACGAGCTCACAGCCCACCTAGTGTTAAGTGGTTACTGGAGCTCATAGACAACTACAACGTAAATGCATTGAGACATGAGTTCATGAGGTGTCTGTTTATTTTAACAGCACAGTACAACGGCTGCCCCACCCTTCAAATCGAAGCGCTGCTTCACGACAGGAATAGGCAGGGTAATATGTACCCGTGCGGACTCACAGACATCCTACCGCCAGTAATATAAGTGAAATAAATTTATTTATGTAGATAGAATTTGTAATTTGCACTTATTTCTTTCAGTATTATGTGTCATTTATATATCTAAAAATAAATATTAATATAACGTTCAATCTGAATGACTCATTTATCACAATTACCTTTTCAATTTAATTCGGTCTCCGGGGACATGTCTAAACAAAAACCTCACAATTACCACGGTAACGGATGCCGCAAAACTGCAACGTACTCAAAGCGTTGAAAACTTTAATACGCACAAAGTAATGACGGTATTAAATTCACGTGTTTGAATGTATACTTTAATTCTATATAAACACTTTAATGATATTTTAAGTTAGATGACAAATTAAGTCACATGAACCGCCGCTTTGGTTTGGATTCGTGACTGCCTGTTTTCTCACGTCAAATATTTTTTCCATACCGAATCGTTGGTAGCCTAAGGGGCTATTTGAACTTCGCGCGAATCAGTAGGTGAGCTCACGGGATCAATCTGAGAGAATTGCTAATACTAGCCCTAGCAAGAGCAGCGCTTCGCTGAATCTACTAGCGAATCGGAATCGCGACCCACTGAGAAGATCCGCCGAGAAACTCAGTGGGTTAGTTCGATTCTCATTCAGGCTCAATATCCTATATTCTAGTCGATTTCGTTTATGTTTCCGGTGTCGTTTTGTTATACAAATTTGTATACGTACATCGACAAGTAGATTACACTAAGATTGTAGAAGTCGAACGACGAACTCGTAATAATCGACCTTATTGTTTATGCAAAGTGTGAATAGTTCGTAACGATATTGTACTTAACAAATTTCGTAAATAAAGACAAAAAATTTAATTCAAGGAGAGGTCCACCTCACATTGGTGCTAACAGATTACAAACTGCTCTGATTTTCAGTCCTGTTCCTGGACGGTAACAGATTTTGGATTGCTCTGATTTTCGGCCCTGGCCCTTGACGGTAACAGATTTCGAAATGCTCTGATTTTCGGCTCTGTTCAGGCCTATTTCGACTCAGTTGATGGTGAGTGGACATAGCCGAGCCGCTGCCCAACACACCAATATATGTATGTAATTCATTTCAATGTACTTTTTTGGGATGCTCTAAATAGATGTTCCAGTATTGGAATTACATTTCGTTTCTAAATTAAGTTCCGGTGAGTGTCTCGCTATATTTGCCGTTAAACAATCATGTCTTCCGGTTCGAGGAATAGATTGACGTAGCAGCGATGCTTTATTGCCAGTGTTACAGGACAGGTGAATGCGGCAACACTAGCTACTCCACCAGCCTGTCTCCACTGTGGCAGAGATAAAAACTTCAGTCACGCGCAGCAGAGAGCTGGTGAGTTTGATTCCCCGACCCACGATAAAAAAAAAACTCATGTCATTTTGCGAACCAATAACGAATAGATATAATTGATACGTTCATCATCATTCTCCTTTCTTTTTCCCAGTCACCTGGGATCGGCGCAACATGTTATCTCCTTGCATACTCTTTCTTCATATACCATTTCTTCGCTCACTCCCACCTTACACATATCGTCTTTCAGGCAATCCATAAATTTTTTCTTCGATCTACCTTTTCGTCTAAAGCCTTCCACATTCATATTGTAAACTCTCTTACCAACCTCATTGTCACATAATTGATACGTTATCGATCTTATTATGCTAATTCCACCCTTTCTTCACCCTTCCTTTTGAAGTCGTCGTGGCCTAAGGGATAAGACGTCCGGTGCATTCGTGTTGAGCGATGCGCCGGTGTTCGAATCTCAGGCGGGTACCAATTTTTCTAATGAAATATGTACTCAACAAATGTTCACGATTGACTTCCACGGTGAAGGAATAACATCGTGTAATAAAATGGAAACCCGCAAAAGTTATAATTTGCGTAATTACTGGTGGTAGGACCTCTTGTGAGTCCGCACGGGTAGGTACCACCGCCCTGCCTATTTCTGCCGTGAAGCAGTAATGCGTTTCGGTTTGAAGGGTGGGGCAGCCGTTGTAACTATACTGAGACCTTATAACTTATATCTCAAGGTGGGTGGCGCATTTACGTTGTAGATGTCTATGGGCTCCAGTAACCACTTAACAACAGGTGGACTGTGAGCTCGTCCACCCATCTAAGCAATAAAAAAAAAAAAAAAAAAACCCTTCCCACCAAACCGGATCGGGCGTTGCTGCACTGTGACGTCACGAGGCTCGAACCCGGGTTGTAATTACGGAACGCAGTTTATAGGCCGGCGGCCTCCCCCGCCGCGGCGAGGCCTGCCCGACCGCATTCCGCTCCCATGCGACCGAGTCCTGAATCATCTGGGACCTCACCGAAACATCGTGCTTTTGTATATTACGAATTTCGCCGATATTTACGTAGGTAGTCCTTAAAACGGATTATTAAAGTTTTAACGTGATGTGGCGGGTAGGTTCTATGGAGGTGGCGGGACCGTCGGGTGTGCTCATCGAGTTTGAGCGCAAGGTGCTCGACCATTTTTCTGAGCTCAGCAATTTCACCCGATACGGTACTCCCAGGTCCATAGAACCTACCCGTCACATCACTCCCCTCCGTCATCACAATTAACAATAGCCTTTCTATCTCTCGTTCTCTTAAGCTTTTTTCCCTACCTATTCACTGATAGCCTAAGGGGTTACTACTCCAGATACGCGCGAACGGTTAGGTTAGCTCATGGGCTCAATCTGAGAGAGTTTGCTAAAACCAGCCCTAACAAGAGCTATGTTTCGCAGAATTTACCACCGGATCGGAATCGCGACCCACTGAGAAGTTCCAACGAGAAACTCAGTCTTTTAAGCCAAGTCGTAGTACGGTGAAGCAAGTGTGCAAATTGTGGTTTAGCTAACAGTTCTATGATCAGTTCCCTCCCTGCCTCACATGATTATTTTTGCGGTGATGATTTTAGAAATTAACTTAATGGTTACGACGGATATTGGCCCACACACCATATAGGATATAGAAAATATCGTGGTCAGAGTTAAATAGCTGTGTATTTAAATTAAAGTATTTCGAATACTCAAATGTTTGGAAACACTCGATAGTTCTCAGCAATCACAATCAAATAGGCATCGGAAAGGTTCTATTCACACGGTCATTGGCTATTCCATTAACTAATTCGAACGATGACGAATCGACTAAAACGAGATTACAGCTATTATGAGCGAGAGCTCGGATTGAATAGTTACATTTCGATTTTTTTTTAAAAGGTTGAAGCTCAAAAAGTGTTGATTGTTTTTTTTTTATTATATTGATTGCTCCAAGGAATGTTGTCTGACGTTTTAAAAGTTTTGGGCTCCGTAATAATTTCACAAATTGCCGCCAGTTTTGATTTCACTGTCACTGTCAAAACATAGAGACGCGTACGTATGCAGTTTCGGAATTTACCGTAGCTCTTTGCAATAACGCACATTTGCAACTTTCTCAAGCTCTATATACGGGGACTTAAATCTAAAAATATGCAGTAAGAATTTCGTGTTTTAATCTTAAATAATTTTCTTTTGCATTATGGAACGTATTTGTTGATAACCTTTATAGCTTAATTGTGAAAGAAATTCACATAAATAGCTCCGAAAGAAAAACCAACGTCAGGAGCATTCAAAATTTCGACCTATTAAATCTTGAGATTACTTTGAAAACTTTTTTTTTTTAATTCCGGACGTCTAACAGTCTCGCGGACTCGCATTCCTCGCGTGGAATTCATCGAGCTTCGGTATGCGGGAATCGATTCGGGCCGAGTTTCGTTTTCGCCACGTCATAGCTCTACATCGGACACTGACTGAGATCGTTCCGATCTAGACTTAACGGTTTTTATGCTTCATATTGTCGTATTAATAACTTATTAGTTAACCGGGACTTTAGAGATTATGTAGATTATACAAAGAAGTTCCGTTCTCAGCAATTGGACATCGGAAATAGCTCTTTTTTGCTTTACGATGGAAGATTTACGCGCTAAATCGCAGCTCCTTCAAGATCACTAACCTTTTCGGCGGGAATCCTCGGTGAGGTTCCATTTGTGAAGATCGAAGTTGAACATGCAAATGCGCAACTTTAGACACGTGTAACAAATAGGAACGGAAATGGCGGAAGTGCCACTTTAACTTGATTACCACACTATTTTATGGTATGGTGTCACGGTTAATTCCTTTCAAATGTTTGTCCGATAAAGTTGGCCATTAGGAATCTTCGGTCTGGATTGACTTCGGTTTTCGACTCATCATAGCTTATCTAGTCTGATATGTGCAAATCTATGATCGTTACAACAAAAAAAAACTACGCAAAACAATTTTATCGTATCAAAAAAAAAAAACATTTATTTCAGTCAGATAATATTTCGATTCTTTTAAACGCACTGCGCTCTGAGCGATTTATCTTTTGTCTTAATACGTTGAAATCTACGTTGAAATACGGAAAATCTGATACAAAAGTTACCAATGACACCTGATGTATTTAATAAGAGGCACAAAATAAATGTGCAAGAAAAAATATTCTAACAATATAATACGTAATAATTTATTTGAAATATTATAAAAAAATTCTAAAGTTATCAATAGTAATTTTTGAAGATAGTTTATGTATTTTTATAGAAATAAATGCAATAATATGAGATATTTATTAACTAATTATATTGTTCTATACATCAAAAGTTTCTAAACAAGACGATAAATATATAAATTTTATTTTTCACACTTTTGGATTACGTAAATAAAGATAATTTAGCTTCTAGAAGCATCATAGCTTCATCAAGCTTCATAGCAGCTAGAATGAAAATAAGTTTCAAGTTTCAAAATCTCATATTTGCAATTCATGACGTTTAGATATTTCGATAACGAATTCATTTTAAAAGGTAAAAATGAGAATAAATTATGTTATAGATAGTGGATTAGATGTGTCTTTGGCAATGTTAATGACTGAGTGACGATAATGATAATGATGTGATAACAGCTCTAAAACTGTTTTCGAAATACCAATATCACTCAGGATCAATATTTTACTGAGCTTAATTTAATTTATAATTTGGCTTATATCCGTTTACATATAATATCTGTACGTAGGTATGTATTTAAAAATGGAAGATTTTTATAAACTCGACACTGACAGCAATGGCGCCAGGCCAATCGTCATAAAAATAAAAGAAGAAGCCATAAAGCTGACCATAGTTTTTATTGATAACTAGCTGACCCGGCAAACTTCGTAGTGCCTCAATCGATAAATAAAAGACCTAAACTTTTGTATAAAATAAACTTTAAACAAACAAAAGGAATCCGTCCGACGGACGGACACATCAAAGGGAAAACAAAATTGTTATTTTTATTTAATTCCGAGCATTTTCATATCTATCTACCTTTTAAACCTTCTCTGGACTTCCACTAATAATCCAAGATCCAAATTAGCCAAATCGGTCCAGCCGTTCTCGAGTTTTAATGAGACTAACGAACAGCAATTCATTTTTATATATATAGATTGACTGTATGTGCTTGCCTTGTTTATGTGCTGAACAAATAATATTTTGCAAAAATTCCAGAGCGTTGTACGTGTATATACTATGTATTTAGAATGAATAGGATCTGAACTTACTGGCTTTTCTTCTGTGGTAAACCGCCTATGAAGGCCTACTTGTACTTTTGATTCGATTCCAGGTGAAGACTACAGACACGTCTTCCTTTACACGATCGCGTGACGCTTATCCGAATAGTGTTGAGCTTTTTTTCCCTATCTATTCGCCAATAGCCTAAGGGACTATTTCAACTACGCCCGGACGGGATATTGAACTATAACACAGTTGTTGTTTGCAACTTCTTAAAGTGACACTATATTTTTTTATTGCCCTTTTAGGCAGACGAGCATACGGCCCACCTGATGGTGAGTGGTTACCGTCGCCCATGGACTTCAGCAATGCCAGGGGCAGAGCCAAGCCGCTGCTTACTGAACGTACAATAGATGGCGCGAGTCGCTCCAAAAAATGATTCCACATAATTTATATCTATTTCTCTATTATAGAGGCCCAAGAGGCCAAGAGGACCATAGAGGCCCAAGATATTTGACAGATGCCTGAAATTCGCTAACGATATGTTCAAGATAAGTTTACAGGTATTGTTACAAGTTTCGAAAAACAATTTTAGAACCCTCTGTCTGCCGAGCGATTGGAGTCGTAACCTCCAAAGTGGTAATAAAATTAAATGGTCAAAAAAAATAATAGACAGGTAGGTGAGCTCACGGGCTCAACCTAAGAGAAATTTTTAACACTAGCCATAGCAAGAGCAGTTCTTCGCAGAATCTACTAGCGAATCGGAGTCGTAACCCACGGAGAAGATCTGGCGAGAAACTCAGTGGGCATACCGACTCGAATAAACTGAAAACAGCAGAGCGTAACGATCTATGATCAAAATGTAACGTTACGAGCGCGCCGGCGACCTTGAACTTATATTAACATATAGCACTTATGTGATCAGGAATGCTTAAGATTTCAAACACGTAACATCAATTAAGACCGATGTAAATAAATATACCGATTTGATTATTTTTTTTACAATTAAAATTGCACGTTCCAGACTTATAGATGGCAGGTTTGTTTCGTTGCTGAGATTGCTCGATTTTTGTCGTCTATAGTATAAATATACTATCAACAAATGTTTTCGAGAACTGTGCTTTACGTAAGAATGAATGAATGAATGATGAATGATTTATTTTTTATTCCAGACAACAACAAGTCCATATTATAGTATCATTAAAACATACTTAAAATGACCAAAACTTTAATGCAATTTTTAATTTATTTTTTATTTCTTTCTTTATCGGTAATACGAATGGACGAGCTCACGGTTCCCTTGGTGTTAAGTAATACCAGAGGCCATCATGATCGAAGCCTGCACCCACCTTGTGCCGCGAGTACTAAGTCTTAGTTTTATAGTACAACGGACGCTCCACTCTTCAAGCCGAAACGCATTACCGCTTCACGGCAGAAATAGGCAGGATGGACCCACTGAGATTATCGCCGGATCTTCTCAGTGGGTCACGATTCCGATTCGCTAGTAGATTCAGCGAAGCACTGCTCTTGCTAGGGCTAGTGTTAGCAATTCTCTCAGGTTGAGCCCGGGAGCTCACCTACCAGTCCGTGTGAAGTTAGAATACTACCTTAAGCTACTAACGAAAAGGTAGGAATAAAAGAATAAAAAGACCTGGAGTGGGCACACAAGAGACCTCACCATCAGTGAAAGCTTTTTTAGCTACATACTTACGCTTAAGAAGACAATTGCCAGAGCATTTGATTCCAGACTTAGTCTCATTTCTAGATAATATTTTTACTACATACTCGTGGCTATGCGTCATGATAATCGCCTTATCGTTGCCGCCGCTGACTACTCCTGAATCCTGATCACGCAGGAGCCAGTCACCGTCGACGCCCTAGACACGTCCTTACGGATCCATCAGATCCAATAACCTTTGCATTAGACGCCTTCAGCTCTAACACTAGGAGCAGGCTTAGGGACCCCGGTAACCGTACTCGTCGAACTCGACAAAGAGTTCGCCGTGCAACCTAATCCATGAATCAGCTCGCTGAGTTTCTCGCCGGATCTTCTCAGCGGGTCGCGATTCCGATCCGGTAGTAGATTCATTCGCGAAGCAGCTACTCTTGAGCTGTTAGGTCTCCTTCGGAGGCGCTCGGGTAGCTGTTAGCAAATCCCACCCCTCCTGGCTGAGCCTTTGCTCGCACACCTGTCCTGGTGAAACTGGAAAGGCCTCCGGGCCACCAGTAATCCTTCAATAATAATAAAAATATATATATATATGTTTTATCTTTTATTTGCAGCGAATTATTCGAATGAAATTCTTCTGTATAAGCATTCTTATAATTTCGTATCACGTTCATACATCGTGTCGATACAGTTGTGCAATTCTTCTACATTACGCTGAGTCAGGTACTGTCAGGAATTCAATAACAACTAGCTAGCCGACCGGACATAAGGTAGCGTTATTATCTAGCTTTGATGAGTAAAACATTGTGACGTCACTCATCCAATTTGCACTAACATTGTATCCAGCCTTCAGTTCTGTGAAGCTTTGCGTGGGTGTGGAGCATCGGAATATAGATCTTGGCTCTATGGTATAGGATTTGTTTTGTCGTATTTGATGTGTCCAATGTGGGTGTCGAAATTAGTGTTGTCAATTATATATCTATCTAGCTTAGAATCCCTGCCTCGCGCGGCTTGGTCCGCTGAATCGATACTAAATACATGTAACTTGTATACCACTATTTTTAAAATTATCAGTATAAATTTCAATAACGTGGGTGACCGCTAGTTTAAGAAATAGGCATTATGATTTCTAAATACCGCGCCCTTAAAATGCGGTACTTTGCAACAAAACCTGGATGCTAGCATACACTTACTATATGCGACTTCCAGAAAATCTAGATCATGGTCAGGATTAAATATCTTTAAAGTCTCGCGAGTGACCACTAAATCGATAATGAGAATAATCGAACGTAATCGATATTAGTGACTTGTTTTATTAACTCGTGTTAAACTCGATCGATTTATTCGATTGTGTTCGAACACAACACAGTAGCTTCTGGTGTTTCTGTGAAGGTTCATCTTACAAATGGTATCTTCATTATTTCGTATCACAACCCGGGACAGACATATTGACAGGCTGTTATAGTACACAATCTACAAGTCGGTACACTACATCATTGTGCATTTATTAATCATCACATTAAAACAAAGCTGTCTCTGTTATCACACACGAGGAGAGTGTATTTGCATTATTAGCTGCATTAATGTGAGCGTTAACTTGTATCGTATTGACCTACGCGACCTTTGTAGACGCTTAAGATGGCGGTACATCGCGCTTTTGAACGTAAATTATATTTCCAATAGTTCGATTAAAAAGCAGCATTTTATTTTAGCCTCTTGCTCGATTTATTCATGATTTCATACCTTACCTTTTGTTTTTCGAAATACGAGTTATCAAAACATAATCGCAATCAATCAGTTACTTCATTATCCATGACTCAAGATAACCTATGAACAAAATTTGCCTGCTATAGTAGAATTCTTTTGTCCGTGCAGTTTGGGTCATAAAACATAGCCCGGCTAGGGCGGTGAGCATGTTGCGCGGGCGCAACGCCATTATCGATAAAAACAAATGGGTCATCGAAGGCAGGTACACGGCGGTGGTGGTATACGAAGGGTGGTGAGACATTGTTATGTTAAGAGTCATTTGTACTTACCTGCAAATTATATATTACATTATGTCGAAGAGTAACGTGTTTTTATGCATTCGTTCTCTGAATTTCTTTAGTGACACAATGGCTACTCCTTTGTTTTGTATCAAAACGGCAGAATTTATTCAAAATAATATTTGCACGTGTCATCAACAGTATGTTAAAATTTTTCACTGAAATAAGAATAAATCCCGAAAAGTTACAAAGTGTTAATTTCTGCCATTCTCGTTAACTTGCTGCGGCGAAATGTGGTGTAAGTGTTCGATTAGTGATTCTTTCTTTCATTTTTATCACTAACCCACAAAATGACAAAACTAAATACACTATCGATAACGCTTATCGACAACAATAATGCGCATCACTATGCCCGTCCATTAGGCTCGTAAGTGGAAGAGAGAGCGAAATACTCGCTGCACCGCTCCGATTTTTTATGACCCAAACTGCACGGACAAAATAATTCTACTATAGTTTAATATATTATATTGTATGATACTTGAGCCGATGCCAGTCGATTTTATTTTTTATGAGTTTTAGTAGCAGGATGAAGCTGGCCTAAAATATGGGGTGACCAAATTCTGAAATGTACTCACTCAACGTGCAGATTTACAAAAGGCTAACGTAACGAAATGCGAAACTATAAATTTCATTGTTAATTTCATCTTTCTTTTGTTAACTTGAATCTGGTCAGAATATTAGAGCGATGTTATTTGCATAAATATTGTATGAACTACCAAACATAGGTCCTTGATGCGTGTAAAAATTTTAAAGTTAATCGGACCGTCTGGAAATCTGTGCAAATAATGTTTAAAGGTTACGTCACATACACATATACTTGCCAAGCTAATAAAAGCGTGTTAAAAATAGTGTTCACTAGACTGAGAATCTGATCTTTGAACTGAACTACTGATTAGACTGAATGTCTAAGAGAAAATAAATCTATGATAATAACTTACTATTATAATCACACACGGTCATCCGTCCCCAAATTAGAATTCCCTGTGTTATGGGTACCTGATACATTTATTTATTTTCCTACCTAAGCTGATAGCCTTGAGTGGCTATATCAGCGGAACCTTAACTAGTAGGTGAGCTCACGGGGCTCAAACCTGACGAAGTTGCTAACATGAACCCTAGCAAGAGCAGTACCTCGCAGAATCTACCTCCGGATCGGAAACGCGACCCGCGGAGAAGATCCGGCGAGAAACTCAGTGGGCTGTGTCTATGGGTTAATTTACTCGCCGAGCCCTTCGTCGCAAGCGACGGGTTCGGTGAGGACGGTGACCGGTGCTTGAGGTACCTAAAAGCACCATTAATGGATCGGGAGGATCCGAGATGACGTGTTTGGGGCGACGTCGTCTGCTTTCCATTCTTTCCGTGGGACCACACGGGAAGCGTCAGTTCTAATAAAAAAAGAATCATCAAAATTGATTCACCCAGTCAAAAGTTATGAGGTGGCAAACATTTAAAAAAAACATACATTCGAATTGAGAACCTCCTCCTTTTTTGAAATCGGCTAATAAATCATGGTCACGCATCAAATCGGTGTAAAAGTTATTACTATTTAAAAGCAAAAAAATATAAATGCAGACAGCGAAAAAGTCACCTTCTTTCTATAACAGCCGGCTAGAAGAAAATCGACTAAAACTACATCATTGATCGACTAAATTAAAATACACCTTTCGTAATCGATAATACAACTAAAAATCCAACAACGTCATTTTATTCAAATAATTTCCTAGCTATCACGTTGCCCCGATAAGGTAATTAAGATAATAATAACATAACATACGGACACCGGCGCCGGCCGCGTAAATCAGACACAACCAGGTTAAGTGGTCGTGTAATGAATGGAACTGACACGGAATACTTCAGAGACGCGCGGTGTTGATTGCTACGAATGAATCGTTTGATTCTATACAATCATAAATTATTAGCCATAGATTGTTCTGTTGACAACGTGATTCGTCTTCAAATTTAAGAAACGTTCTTTAATTTTATTGCACGATCAGTCAAGACAAAATTCCAATGAAATTAACACCATTTTAGGCCGTGATATCATAAGGTGAGCACGACTGTTTTTTATACAAATAAAACGAGCTTTAGCAATAGAAAAAAATTTCGATATATTTTTTAAATAGGCAACATTTCTTTTAGTGTTGAGAAACGCCTCTTAATTGGCAGCATCGGTTTTTAATATTGAATGCAATATGTTTTTTTTTTTTTGCGGCCACTGACCACGTTCGAGATGGTACGAAACCGGTCCTGGTGGCGACAGGTCGGCACCTGCCTCGCCTATGGAATGTCCGGCTGCAAATTAAAAACCCTTATTTAATTTAATGAGTTTTCCGGATTCGAAATTTTTGTTCATTTTATTATTAATTAGTTTGAATGCGAAACGTGAGAGGTGTATGACATTTATAAAAAAAAATAGTTTCGTGTTGCCAATAATTTTCGGTTTTAGGTAAAAATATACAAACAACTAAACGTGCCAAAACGTAAAAGGATGACACATTTTTTTTGAGATAAAAAATTGTTAGTAACACTCATATCTATAAACAACAAGTTGTTGATTTGTTGGTGAGTAAAATCACGAATCAGCGAACACACTGTCGCATTCACTAAGTACTCGTATTACTAGAGTTACCCAGATCATGACATGACATGATTCATTATTCTTCATACATTCTTTGTTCGAAATTTCATCCAAATCCCTTCAGCGATTTCTGCGTAATTGACTTGACTAACAACAACACAAGCCATCACATTTACAACAACAATATAGTACCCAGATTATAATTATTAGTAGCTTTTATTTGTCTTAATTAAGCAGCGAGTCTTCCAATAAATTAAAACTTAATAATCTATCTGACTGAATAATTTTTTAACAATTACATTTGTTAATTTTGCGTATACTGTGATGAAACCAGTTTTCAATCAACATTAGTTGTACACTGTTAAATTTCTACTGGTGGTAGGACCTCTTGTGAGTCCGCGCGGGTGGGTACCACCACCCTGCCTATTTCTGTCGTGAAGCAGTAATGCGTTTCGGTTTGAAGGGTGGGGCAGCCGTTGTAACTATACTTGAGACCTTAGAACTTATATCTCAAAGTGAGTGGCGCATTTACGTCGTAAATGTCTATGGGCTCCAGTAACCGCTTAACACCAGGTGGGCTGTGAGCTCGTCCACTCATCTAGCAATAAAAAAAAAAAAAAACATAGAATAATAATTTATGCCCTGGCTGCGATGAATGGCGACAGTTCATGAAATTATATCGAGGGGTGAAAAGCTTTTTGATTTAAGTGGCACTTCCGAGTTTACAGAAGAACTATTTAAAGCTTATAAATAAAACGCACCTTTAATTACAAAGATAAATGTCGCGTACTGAGCGAAAAATCCCTCGATATTTCATCACAAACATCAAAAAATCATTAGTACATCAAAAA
This sequence comes from Bombyx mandarina, assembly GCF_030267445.1. Lineage (NCBI taxonomy): Eukaryota > Metazoa > Arthropoda > Insecta > Lepidoptera > Bombycidae > Bombyx > Bombyx mandarina. Next base: position 15,705,596 of record NC_143221.1, read on the forward strand.
ATTACCATTTCAACGAAACACTTTATTTCAACTAAACTAATGAACAAATCAAATAGAAAACGAAACAGTCTTACAAATCACACAATCACACCGACAGTATCGGCATCTAACAGAGTTGTAGGTATAGTGTAAAGAAAGAGAGAGAGGGAGAGAGTATCTTTAATACGCGTTCATTCACAGGCGATGACGACCTACCCACATCTAAAATTTACAAATTAAAGATTGACATCTAATTACGTTGTATTTCCAATTTCATATTTATATTATTATTATTATCAAAACCAATTACATTAACAGCTTTACAACAATTTTAAACAATAATACGGTCATTGAGAAAACAATGATATTGAAAACCCCCTAAACTCAAAGTATTTTGGGCTATTCAGAGCAAACAACCGGTTATGAACTATTGAATTTATCAGCATGTTTCAAACAATTCCAATCATGTCAGTCGTAAAACAAGAACACCCGCTACCCACAAACCACCGATCAATAGCAAAAGTCATAAAAATGTGTACAGATTATAGTATCGTTAAAATCGGCTTAAAACTGTCTGCGTCAGGGCCGAATGTGACGTAACAGCAATATTAAAATTTGTCAGCCCACGGGGCCGCTCTGCAAAGGAAGCCATCAAATAGTATCATGTCAAGAACGGATATACGAAAATTGTTGTAGGTACGTAGGTAATACTACGTATCGGGTGGAATCATGACTCTTTTTAGAAAATACCAGCAATTTGACTTTTCGAAAGTGAAACGATTTGTAATGTAATAGTCCACACCTACTATAGGGTCTATAGGGGATAGTGTGATTTATAGAACTGGATCATAGGTACAGCATCGGTGTAGCCAATTCTGGCCAAAAATCAGCGCTGGATGCGGTTGTTGAAAAAATATGCAAAAATAAAATTTAGTTATACTTTTCCTTGGTTTATTTATTAAACATATTCCTTTACGGCATTAAAGAACGCTTGTTGAAAGTAAAAGTTGATATTAAAACGATATCCATTATTAAAGACTATTTATATATATTTTTTATTTTGTTCGATAGAGCTAAATCGTTCATTAACAGTTTGGTATCTTTAAAATAATGAGGACCCTGCTGTAAGCCTATTTATTACCTATTAAAATATACCACCCTTAACAAAAGTGAATTAAAAAATAATAAAAATAATCGCAAAATAAGAATCGTCGGGATTTAGTATAATAAAATTAAAGGTATGACAACCTCTATTTTTAAAAATTACTGGCGGGAACGGGAATAGCGAAGTTATATCAATTGTTTTATTTTGTTAATTTAGTGTTTCTTCAGGTATAAATATGTAATAATGGTGATTTATTAAATGGTTAGCATTTGTGAAAGTGCACAAATCTAGGAAAATTAAACAAAGTCGCAGGGCGTGGCCACTCGGGTTCTTAAAAAATCTCGCCAATCCTGAATATTCTAAAATTTGGAATATGACGTGACAAGAAAATTTAGTCGCTACCTTTTAAATCAAGCCCGTTACCTAAATACAAAGATTAAAAAGCGCAAGACATGTATATGGGCGCAAACGCCACTGTTGGCAATAATTAACATAATAATATATAGTTTAGTTTATTCTATGTTAATATTTATTAATTATTAGCAACAAAACTGTTATTCTACCATATTTAATAATTAGCAGACACTGTTTTGATGTGAAAATGTTCAGAATATGTTTAATGTTTATATTATTGTTTAAAAACACAAATGACTGTATAAATGATTAAATATGAATAAAGCAAATATTAATAATAATTTATATTATAATTAACAGTACTAATAATTTAATTAAGTATTGTAATTGTTATGCAATGATGTTGTTGGCGCCATCTATTATTAGGCTGGATAATAACAAGGTTAGTTAATATTGCTTAAAAGTAATTCATGTAAAGTAAATTAAATGTGAGTCATGTAAAATCACTAAAATATGTATTTTGAATATTAAGCTATGTTTTGTGAATTGTTTCCCAGTAATTACATTTGTTTGTATAAAAGAAGTTGTAGTTGCTATAACCAACACCAAATGGCTAATTGTGTAAAAACCACTGAATAACTCAGGCGTGGCTTTTTGTTGTAAACAAGTAATGTTAAAGTTTTATAGAATTGTATTGTATTTTCATTGTAAAAGAACTTATGTGTGTAAATCCTGGCTTAACGCTGACATCAGAAGTGGGATCACAGCCCCAAAATTAATCGTAAGCCTCCCAATGAAGTAACCCACTGTTGAACAAGTGATGGGTCTCTCAACCTGTATTAAAAAGGCGAAAAGTGATTATAGCTGCTGTACCCTTGTGGTGGCATTATAACTTTTATTTGCCGCCGTTCAACTCTGATGAGGGCGTGACATCAAGACCGATGCGGAAATGTGGACGAAACTATCATGAAGCTAATTGTTTCATCGCATGAACATCGAGTTCAAAAGAGCAAGCAAGACATAAGCCGATATCTGGTCTTTGTATTGAACCGCATTGGAGCAAGTGATGGACGAACTGATCCATGCATTCAGTAAGGATGTGGATATTTAAAAGGAGTTCTAGACCGTGGATGTTTTGGAAAAGCTACTGACGCTGAGATGGTAAAAATACTGATTTCAGGTATTTATCTTAAATTTATTCGATCCAAGTTATTGAGAAATACGCTGTGGTATGTATTTCGCTTCCTAAATAATATCGATTCTAAAACCGTTCCGAAAGCGTCAAATTGAAAATATACTGTAAATATAATGTTAATAATCTAAACATAACTCAGTTTTATCACAATCACATAATGACTCCCTCAGTTTTCGTTGCACTTTTAGTAACACTAAGGTTTTAAATGTGGTTACTGCGTCACTTGCGTCATTTCGAGGTCAAGATGACAAACGTATCACCTGGTATCACCACAAATAAGACTTAAATCATTGCAGATCTAGTTTAGTAAGCTATACAACTTCATGTAAAGTTTTTGAGCATAAGGGGTCAACTGATTTCAAAACAAAGCATTGTGACTTTTAATGGAGAAAAATACTAGAACTATTATAGAATTTCATATGGTAATCATAATCATATGGTAATACTGACAGTCTTGCTGACATCCTAATAGGTTTTAATCTGTTAAAAATAACTTCTCAGTGTTGCACTCTTTGAAGAGAACTTATCTATTTTTATAAGTTTCTATCCAGTGAACGCTCAAGTTTGGAGTCATTATTCAATCATCATGTAACTTTTGCAAATCATGTCTCATAGATGGTGATCAGGCAGATAAAAGTTGGATTTGAAATAATTAATTTGGATAGGATAGTACAACGCTGTACATACTGTATGTCTCCTGTTTATTGTGAGGAGTTCAAGCATATTACAATAAAAATAAACTTGTAATAAAATGTCATAATAAGAGACAGCTCATCCCTGTTCAGTAGCTCCATATTATTACTTTTCCTTTCATAATTATTTATTTTTGGATGAGTGGGTGATTAACTCTCTGCACCCTAGGTTTCTAGAGGGGATGCCACTTTATTATTAGTCAAGAAAAAGGATTGCACAGATCTCTATATTGATTTCTGCTTTAAAAATCTTAGTTACATTTTTGGAACCCTGTCACTTTTATAAAAATCACCAAGGTAAAAGATAATTCAGGAGTTTCAAAAACTTGTGAACAGTATGAAATTCAGTACCACATTATTGCAAAGAGAGAGAGCATGGTCAACAGGCATGCTGAACTATTGATGGGTCATAAATGTCACATGTTTATAAAATATAATTTAATAAGCTCTAACAGGCAGCTTTAAGAATTACAGTTGATTAAAAGCTACAGCACAAAAATAAAACAAAAATGCAGAGGCATTAGGAGGATGATGTTCCCTACCTGCCATTAAAATAAAGCAAATTGGAAATGTTCCGCTGAATGATGAATTAGGGGAAGTTGAATCAGCTGGTGAGAAATGGATGGACGAGCGGTCTCTACCATCCAATGTGTTTTGATAAAGGTAAAGGTAAAGGTTTGGTAATGGTAAAGGTTTGATACAGGTAAATCTATCCTCTTAATGTCAGAGGATTCTGATAACTGAAAAATTGACCGTATGGGCAGAGAGATTTGTTCTGCTGTAAAATGATTGATAATTTGTTAAAGTGGCTACTTTTATTTTCCTATCCAATTATCCTTCCTAAAACGCTGGCGGGCCACCATGCGAATCCTTAATCCTGGTCTTGTTGGCTAGATCCCGTATGGGTGATGCCTTATGAGTTGGCTAGATCCCGCATGGGTGATGCCTTATGAGTTGGCTAGATCCCGAACGGGTGATGCCTTATGAGTTGGCTAGATCCCGATTGGGTGATGCCTTATGAGTTGGCTAGATCCCGAATGGGTGATGCCTTGTGGGTTGGCTAGATCCCGAGAGGGATGCTTTGTGGGTTGGCTAGATCCCAAGTGGGTGATGCCTTGTGAGTTGGCTAGATCCCGAATGGGTGATGCCGAGTGTGTTGGCTAGATCCCGTAAGGGTGATGCCTGGTAAGTTGGCTAGATCCCGTAAGGGTGATGGCTTGCGAGTTAACTAGACCCGTATGGGTGATGCTTTGTGTGTTGGGTAATCCTCTTGTGTGTTAGCTAGATCTCGTAAGGGTGAATAGTGTCTTGTGTGTTGGGTAGATCCCAGTAGGGGATATGCCTTGTTTACTGTTATGTGAAATGCTAAAACAGCGCAAGGGACGCGCTGGAATCAGTATGGCCGTATGGGCGCAAACGCCACTGTTGGCAATAATTAACATAATAATATATAGTTTAGTTTATTCTATGTTAATATTTATTAATTATTAGCAACAAAACTGTTATTCTACCATATTTAATAATTAGCAGACACTGTTTTGATGTGAAAATGTTCAGAATATGTTTAATGTTTATATTATTGTTTAAAAACACAAATGACTGTATAAATGATTAAATATGAATAAAGCAAATATTAATAATAATTTATATTATAATTAACAGTACTAATAATTTAATTAAGTATTGTAATTGTTATGCAATGATGTTGTTGGCGCCATCTATTATTAGGCTGGATAATAACAAGGTTAGTTAATATTGCTTAAAAGTAATTCATGTAAAGTAAATTAAATGTGAGTCATGTAAAATCACTAAAATATGTATTTTGAATATTAAGCTATGTTTTGTGAATTGTTTCCCAGTAATTACATTTGTTTGTATAAAAGAAGTTGTAGTTGCTATAACCAACACCAAATGGCTAATTGTGTAAAAACCACTGAATAACTCAGGCGTGGCTTTTTGTTGTAAACAAGTAATGTTAAAGTTTTATAGAATTGTATTGTATTTTCATTGTAAAAGAACTTATGTGTGTAAATCCTGGCTTAACGCTGACATGTACGTACCTACTTTGTGAAAAAAAAAACAACAGTAATGGCATCCGGTACAGACGAGATTCGTACCTAATTAATTGAATTTCGTAAAGGGAGGGCAAAAGGGCTCTGCAAGTGATCGAGTATTCATGTATTGTACTGTGCCTGTTATATTGAAAGAGCTGCGCAGGTATATAAAAACCCTTATTTGATAAATTAAACAATTTTCGACTTTAATGTATAGGACAAACATGTGAAACACATAACAACGTCATCTTTTTATGACCAATTATGTAGATTTATACTGATTTAATAGCTGATTTTATATTTTTAGTAACAATAAATATAAAGTAATTGTTTGAATAAAAACAACTTCATAAAATACACTTTAACACTATCTTTTACAGGTCAGTGAAATAACACGTCAGTTGGACAAAGAAAGGTAACTATTTTTTTCTTAATTTTTTTTTTCAATATTAGCTTTCGTCTCGTTGCTCCACCGGCTTCGTGTACTATTTAGGATAAAAGAAAGCCTATATTCTATCCCAGGTTTTCATTTATTTCCGTACTGGATTTCGTCAAAATCATTTCAGTCCTTTCGGCATAAAAACAAACATAGACAGAGTTACTTTTTTTGGGAGGATCTATTTTATTGAAATAAATTAGCCCCAAATTAAAATTACTTCAGAATTCGCTACACAGCTCCAAAGATTTGTGCAAACAAACAAATCGAGAGTAAGTCAGTTCAATCTATTAGTCTCCTTTAGTTACCGCCTTGAGTTTCTTCATTCTGCTTCATTCCAATCATATATTGATTTTTAATTCTTCGATCCAAGCATGGTACTAGAACCGAGTGTACGGCAATTCGGTCTGTGTAATCGTAATCATAGAATCCAATTCTGACGTGTTCTTCAAAGATATTAATACTGCCTATAACTTTTTAGTCCCAATTTTAAGAGTGGGATCACAATTTGAACGTTACGGCAATAAAATATTATAACTTTTTAGTCCCAATTTTAAGAGTGGGATCACAATTTGAACGTTACGGCAATAAAATATTGTGTAAGTGTTCGTTAAGGTACCAGTAGTAAACGAAGGCAAACATGAACATTATTTTCTATTAATTTACATTCAAATTGGCCTTATCTTATAGTTAAACTCAGGAATGCTTTTTTTATTTACTGAAATAGATCTATGTGTGGGAGATCCGATGGTGTGGTAAGTTCTTGCCAAAGCTTCCAAACAAAGCACGTCTTGAGATATGAGATCTAAGTTTTAATTACCCTGATACCTTACTATTGGTAATTTTTTTACCTATTATAAAGTCAAATAAAAACATGATTTTTTTCAATTTAAAGTCGCAATTTAAATACTTGCTAAGCAAGTACATTAATCATTCAAAAAGATCAAAACCCGTGTACTGATAAATTAATAGTAGGTCCCGTACTTCAATCAATAAGGCCTGCTCGGCGTAGGGTTGTCGACCTTCCTCGTGTTTACTCAACATACGTTCCGCTGTCAACCAGTCCACCCACAACATTCTGTCATACCAAATATTCGTTACCTACGGAAGAGTTCTTCGGGAGTTTTCAAAATCCTTATCATCATGATCTTTAAATTCTTTTAGAGATGCTATCTAGATATTCTTGCCACAAATGAATTAGACGTCATGGTTCGGTTCAATCATAACCAAATCATAAACAATAGCTGAAAATTCCAGCAGTAGCTTGATATCAGATAGAACATAAACTTGTCAGTCTGTCTCTGCCGTCTAGCTATACAGACTAATATAAGAACTATATACAGACTAAAATACAAACTAAATATATATTCGGCTTAGAAATTATAAGCGTCAAACTATCCGTAGTGTCCGTGTCCTCACTTCAGTTGCCACATTCCCGCGTCTAGTAGTCGTTATCAATAAATATTCAATGACAGCTATGATAGATAGGTTAGTTTAGAAAGTACATAACCAAACAGGATATTTTCAAGATAACGAAGTCCATCCCGACTTGGTATTTCTATTGGTCAGTTTTGTTAAGAAACGAGAGGATTTTGACCTTTACGTTTTACGTTTGAAAGATTTTCTTTGGCCCGAACTAGCTACCTAGTGACTTCTTCTAATAACTAGCACACAGCTTACTATGAATTCATTTAAGCATACCTCTAATTACGCAATATTGAAAAAAGCCGAAACTATTAGTGATCTCGATCGGAATGATATTTAATTTTCTGCTTAAACATTTTGATGTGACATCGAGGGTAGTCTTCGACAATCTATCTAAAACGGAGTAACCGCGAGAAATGTATGTCTCCTTTTGATAACAATCTAATAAATCGTATTCCAACGAAAACATATTATGAAAGATAAATAGAATTGTTAAACGATGTAATCTTATTATTGTATGTAATTAAATACGGTGGCACATCATTCATGTTCATGTTCATCATTATAGATCCCTCAAAAATTATTACGTATACTCCATATTTGAATATAAAGGCTACTCAATATTAAAATCTGGTTTGAAATGCATACGAGTACTGGTGATTTCTGAATACCGGTACAGACTTGGCGCGACGAATGCCGTTAGAAGCCGCAACATTCGACTATTGCATGCTAAATAACTTGTAAACTATTCCGCATGCAGAATACTTCAGAAACTTCGATTTCTCAGCCGCTCGTGACTACGGCTAATGCAACTTGTTCAAACTACGACAGATAAACGGTAGAAGAATGTCGAATAAATAAGGTAAGCATCATGGCAATTTTTTCTATTGCGATTAAAATTATATTTACAAATTAAAATTAAATCGTTCGTTGGATTCTCCTTGTAGCTTTTATTCGATTGTCATGTAGGTAACCATTCGAATATCATCAGCGTCTACAGCTGTGGATGGATGGCCATAGACCTCTCCCAAGGTTTACCACAATTATCGGTCCTTAACATATGGAAATTAATTACATAATTTATATCACTATGGAAATTCAGATTGTTTAATGACGGCACTTGAAATAATGCTCTCCTTAGGCTTCTATTCTCTATATAGTGAATTCTTTACAAGTCATCGTTGGTGCGATCGCTCGTCAAACATTAAAATTTTACATTAATAACAAACAAACCGAAAATAAACAAACAATAATTCCACTAATCACAGGCATCTAAATACTTAAGTACCTAATTTAATTGATTCTGCCTTGTGACTCACCAAGTATCGCCCGAAAAATAGACAGTGTCACTTTAGTTTTCTTCCAATATATTTGTGTTATCTTATTCTAGATTATTATGCTTAAACGCTACTTTGAATGCGTTTGCACTAATTTTACAAATGAGTGTTTATGAATGTAATTGTAAAGGATTTTCTGAATACAATCAATAGTAGGACGTAAAGGAATATGCCATGGTTGAAAGCTTAATCACTGATTCTTCATGAGAGCGCAAAAGTAGCAAAATATGTATAACAAAGTATGATAAATTAATGGCACACATCCTGTAACGAAGAAGTGCAATAAAATTAAGACGAAAAACAAGCTTAGTAAAATACATGTCTAAATGTTGGTAAAAAAAGGAATTTAAAATTATTATTCATATCTGCTATTAAGATCTAATCTCGAAACATTTAACACTACCATATTGTCTAATTAGCATTAATGGATTATGAAACACTATGCTATATTTTTGGGTTGGTTGCGGCTAACAAATGTGTTTACAAATATGAGACTTCATCCATAGAACAAACTTTTGCTAATAATATGGAAACGATACAGGAAATTTCAGTAAGTAATCTTAAGTATAATTATTAGTGGAGTAACTTATACTTGCTACGCCTAGATGCCAATTAAGAACATTCGTATTAACAAGGAAACGAATTGGAGAAAAAGTACGATTGATTTGGCATCACAACAAAACCCCCAGTGTCAACGACATTAGTAGGACTATTTTGTAATAAAATTACTGCCAAATCTTGAGTTTGTGCAAATTTCATACACAATTTCTTCACTTTGAATAAATCATTCCCGATCCTGCGGACAGAATGGAAAGCAGTCGACGTCGCCCAAAACACGTCATCTCGGATCCTCCCGATTCACTAACGGTGCTTTTAGGTACTTCAAGCACCGGTCACCGTTCTCGTCGAACCCGAGGGCTCGACGAGTAAATTAATTCTCAGACACAGCCCACTGAGTTTCTCGCTGGATCTTCTCAGTGGGTCGCGTTTCCGATCCGGTGGTAGATTCTGCGAAGCACGGCTCTTGCTAGGGTTCGTGTTAGCAACGTCATCAGGTTTGAGCCCCGTGAGCTCACCTACAAAAGTTAGGGTTACGCTGAAATAGCCTCTCAAGGCTCTCAGCTTAGGTAGGGAAAAAAAAATTGAATAAATAGTCTGAATTGGCAACCAAAGATGTGAAATCATCACCTATTTTATGTTATAATATAAACGCGAGATCCTGGGTTAAAAGAAAATGATAACATTGGCTTTTTCGAAACGGTCGAGATTTCGTCAGTAAATAGAGCGCCTAGAAGATATGATGATAGGTGTTATAAAGATAATTAAGTACAGATATAGAAAACATTTGTAATACGTAAAATTAATATAATAATACGTAACCTTACATTAGTAGTTGTGCAAGCTAACTTCAACGGTTACTCATTAAATTGGCAAAAGTAAAGAAACTGCCGATTCAAAGACATTATGTAGAGAGATCTCAGATGTGCAAGTCAAGTTCAGTCTCAAATCAGTAATTCTGTAATTTACAGGTGTTCCTCACAATGCAAGCTAACGATCGTACACCACGTATATGAGTCGACTATTATCAAAGGCGGCAATGTGACTTTTGGATAATTATTGGTAAATCAGAAAAACGAATTATTGACTTTGTATTCCATTGGCAGTCACAAAACTCTTCTGAACGACATATCAATAAAAAATTTTTGTCCAAATGTACAGATTGCCGCCTTTGATAATAGACGACTCATATAATCGTCTCCTTCAAAGAATACGGTTCAAAACCTGCATTAAATAAAGGTTAATAGTTAACCTGTTATTTATCTAAGATGTCGTTCCGAAGAGTTTTGTGACTGCCAATGGAATACAAAGTCAATAATTCGTTTTTCTGATTTACCAATCATTGTCCAAAAGTCAGATTGCCGCCTTTGATAATAGTCGACTCATATTCAAATCAATCTGTATTGAAATATCAATAATTTTTTTTTGTCCAAATGCACAGATTGCCCCCTTTGATAATAGACGACTCATATTACGTAGATCTAAGATTTGTGTTTCAAGAATTTGTTTCACCATTGCATTTGCTTGACCATTTGGTCAACCATACTTAAATTATTTCGCAGAATACAACTTTATTAGACGAACAAGTATGTTGCAATATGAGCATTTCATGTTACCGCCCACTAAGACAACTACACCCACGTGACTCTAGATTTGAGAACTTTGTTTTTTTTTCGACCATAACGTTGAATGCTTTCTGAAAGTTTTTAATCGTAATGGAAAATAGTCGTCACATCAAGGTGGCGGTGAAAACAAAAATGGTTTTACTGGAAAATAATTATATTCAGAGACGTGCCAATAGCCAACTAATGGTGATCAATACCTATGGTTTACCTTCCTGGATACATAGTCGTGCTTCCAATCTACCAAAGACTGGGGTTCATTTAATCAGGGCAGTCAGTACATTATGACTGTGATGATTTTATACTGTTCATGCCAATATTCAAAGAAACATTGACAACGAAATTCTACCATTTTGTTCGTTGATATTTACAAAAATGTCAGAATTTTGAGTATAGCAAGTCAAAAATTAGGTCCCACAAGTAACGCAATAAAAAATATAATAATATAAGTACGTACTATTAATTAAAAGAGTAACTGCGTTTCCTTTTTTTTGTCAAGATTCCAGAATATTTTATACAATGCATGGGCATCTCTATTTTTATGTCTCAGGTAAAAAAGGACAGCGTGCCATTAACGGTCCGATTGTTCTACGTTGCATTCGTTTCAAGACAATGCATCTTTTTAACAAATTTTTACTTTAGGAACTTGACTGATTAAATTTTAAAATTAAATAGTTTGGATTTTATACAAAGCGATTTAATAAACGATTTCGAACAAACAATATTTACATGTAGTTCTGATCAAAGAATTATACTTTAAATAATAAAAAAAAGCTTTATTACATTATTATCAAAGTTTTACTTTCTGTTGGAAGGTAGGTACAACATCAACATACAAACAAACATGAGTCTGGCGATTTAACAAAACTACTGTTCTCGTTTTAGCGATAAAGCATTTTTCTTCAGAGAATAAATTTTCTTTTGAAGTGATTAAAATAAACCACACTGAGCTACACATTACGCCGCCTTGCCGTTAATGTGCTTTAAAATAGAATATCTGTAACATGTGTTTCGTTTGCGAAAGCATGTTAACAACAACCATATCATGTACTATCATTATCATTATCACATTCAGCTGTAGAGCGGCGCGTGATTCTCACCTGAGTTTGGCTGCGGTTGAATATCTACCATCGCGGACATCCCTTTCTTTTCAAACATATTTTTCACATTTGTACACGAAATTTCCGTATCGGCAGCATTGGCTCCCGCCAAAAAACACACAGTCAAAAGAAATAGTATAAGACTCTTCATATTGAATCCGAAAATCGATTTTTTGTTAAGCGACAGTTCGATACGACAACACTCTCTCACATCCATTTTAGTGATTTTCAAGAATATAATTTAATTATTAGAAACACAAATTTAACCCTAAGTCCATTAATTAAATTATTAAAAACTAATATCTTGAAATTATTTTACGATACAAGAGATGCCACACGCAACCCGCGACCGTTCAACTGCGATCCATGATGGTCGCAGCCCGACTGTATTGTACTGTCCGACTGAAGTCAGCCGAAAGCGAGCTTCGAAGCATTGCCAGCTTGTAGTTTTGCTATGTTACTAAAATACGAATTAAATTACAATTTCAATTCACGAGTTGAAAATTAATGAAATGAAAATTAAAAGTTGATTTCAAAATATTTTTTTCTATACTTACATCATTTGCTGTTCGCATCACTTAATTTATTTCCTTTCCACAGAGTAGTGTAACTGTTACACATTCCTACTGTAAAGTGCAGAATGGATAAAAACTATCATAAAGTAGGTAGGTAAAGAATAGGATTGCAGATGCAGACAAAGTTCAGTCTGAATATAATATTCCATTTATTTTAATTAATTAATTCACACTACGAAAAGTTTTCGAAAGGATTATTGAGTCAATCTAAGAAACTAATATTTACCTAATGAGATACTGTTTGGTTTTAGTTAATTATTAATTATTTAGTTGTTGTATTTACGTAACTGGTTCAATCATGAGGTTTAATTTATTGAGAATAGTAAGAACGGTTCCTAAAGCTGTTGGCGCGCGATGCAACTCGACGAATAATTTTAAGACCGTCACCCACTGTATATTTGATATGGACGGTTTGTTATTAGGTATGTATGTATAATTTTATTATTTTTTATGTTATTACATTGAAATAAACCATATCAAACCAAAGAATAAAACTAGTTTAAAACTAACAAAATAACATTTTTTTTATTTTGTATATAGTCCTAATTGTTTATTTAATAGAAATTTAATTTTGAATTAGATGTAGCTTAAAGTTGTGAAAGCAAGGTAAAATAACCATTAAAACATTTTCAATTTCCAGACACCGAGCAAGTTTACAAAAAAATGATAACGCAACTTTGTGCGCAATATGGCCACACATACACCGATGAGCTCATGATGAAGATCTTGGGTGGTACAGAGCAACGACTCTCTGAAATCCTGTGTAAAGAACTTAACTTACCAGTGACTCCTACAGAATTTAGAGATCAATTACTTGTCTTAGGGGATAAGATGCTGGCTGGTACACCCTTATTAGATGGTTTGTTCATTTCCTAATTGTATTAAAGAAATAATTAAGATATAATAATATTCTTTTGTTTTTCCATGGTTTTAAATGCATGGAAAGTTACTTGTAACTTTTAAAGAATGAAACAGTATTTTTTTATTTATTGTTTAGGTGGGTAGAGGTCCACCTGGTGTTAAGTGGTTACCGGAGCCCTTAGACATCTTACATAATTACATCAACGTAAATGCCACCACCTACCTTGAGATATGAGTTCTAAGGTCTCCGTTTTTACAGTACAACAGCTGCTCCACCCTTCAAACCGAAAGACAGTACTGCTTCAAAACAGAAATAGGCAGGGTAGTGGTACCTAACCGTATGGACTCACAAGACGTCCTACCACCAGTAAAAAATTAAGTGTATAGATAGAAATAAAATAAAATATTAGATTACATATGTATTTAGTATATTATAGTATAGTTTTTATATATTTTATATTAAATATGACAATCATGCTATGTCGGCACCCAGAACTTGTTGCTTTTTGGGTAGATAGGGGTTGGTGTTTCCAGCTTCTATAGTTTTAACCCATGATACCTTATAGCCTTCTTTTAGTGGTTTGAGTATGTGCAAGGGGGAACTGACTGCATGCTTGAGCAGTACCCATCTGTGGAGGTGATCCTTGGAAATTTTAATGCTCATCACCAAAGAGTGGTTGGGGTCCAGAACCACTGACCTCCCAGGTGCACCTCAAAATCTGGGACAGTAGATGAGTGTTCTTCGAGTCGACCACCGAGGTCAACACTCCACTTAGAATTGTCTAATCACTACCTTATCCTTGCTGCCCTATCACTCTCTTGACCTGGCTGTCAAACGACGACCAGGTGTCATAGAGTTTCGCAGTATAAATGCTTTTCCTCTGCTAATCCTGTGCAGACCAACTTCATAAGCTGGTGCTCCAGAGGTTGAAATTGTTCGTTCCTTCTTCTGAGGTGCCCTTCAGGGGTCGCAGCCGACCCTGTTATAATAATGCCAGTCGGGCATACGCGGCATGGAATGATGCCAGGAGACGTTGGGATCCTAACATCTCAGAGGAACTGAAGCGGGCGACTGAAGAGCTATCCTCCCGAGAGCCGTGCTTTTTGGTTGCTTGACAAAGCTGCAAAAGTAAACTTTTGCCGGTGGACCACTGCGCAAGTTCAATGACAGACTTGCCCATAATGTGAAAGAGATGGCTAACCTTGGTTAAACTGTTCTCCACGATTCGACTATGGAAGATGCCGCCTCCGAATATGTCCCGATGTGATAGCTCTCTACCGGAGATCTACTTCATACAGTATACGGTCACGCAGAAATTTCGGCTCCTAGACGACCATAAGTCTGCATTTGTTTTGGAAACGTTCGCACTTCAGCTGACAGTTACACTAACGCGTTTGTATCGTCTCTCGTATAGAGCTAACAGGGTTCTGTCTTCATGGAAGACTGCCCATGTCTACCCTATCTCCAAGAAGGCTGACCGGTCGGACATCGAGTTATAGGCCTATCGCGATAACTTCCTTGCTTTCCAAAGTGATGGAGCGAATAATAAAAACACAACTCCTGAAGTATCTTGAGGCTCGCTAGCTGATCAGTGACCGACAGTACGGTTTCCGTCACGGTCGCTCAGCTGGCGATCTTCTTGTATACCTTACGCACGGGTGGGCTGAAGCCTTGGAGAGCAAGGGCGAGGCTCTTGCTGTGAGCTTTGATATCGCGAAGGCCTTCGACAGTCTGACATAGGGCACTTCTATCGAAGCTACCAGCTTACGGAATCCCCGAGGGACTGCAAGTAAGCCACCAGCTTTTTAAATGGGTAAGCATCACAGTCGGCGTAGACAGTTGCTGCCTCGATACCATCACCATTAACGTTCCTCAAGGTCCGGTGCTCTTCCTAACGCATTCTGTATATCATTGACATGCTATATACTGTTGCGGATGACAGCACGGAGGATGCGCGATATATCAGAAATCAGAGACTCGGAACTTGGTGTAGAAGAGACGATTAAAACTTTTCTGAAGTGGAAAACTCTGGGGCGAGAGTGCGAGTAGGATGTGTTGAAATTAGTTCAATTCCAGCCGTTGAAGACAAAATTGCGCGTTCACTGCGAATAATGACTTTTTTCATGGTGCCTCAATTCGAAGGAGTACCCTTGCAACCTTCCACGAGTATTGGAATAATTGGGGTCGACCTTTCGAGTGATGTTCAATACCAGAGTCATTTGGAGAACAAATCCAAGTTGGCGTCAAAAATGTTGCGAGTCCTCAACAGGGTGAAGCGGTGTTCCACGCCTGGCCGGTTGCCTGGACATTCCCGATCCTGCGGACAATGGAAAGCAGTCGCCCAAAACACGTCATTTCAGATCTTCCTGATCCACTAACGGTGCTTTTGGCTACCTCAAGCACCGGTTATCGTTCTTGTCGAATCCGTCACTTGCGACGAAGGGCTCGACGAGTAAATTAACCCACAGACACAGACACAGTTTCTCGCCGGGTCTTCTCAGTGGGTCGCGTTTCCGATCCGGTGGTAGATTCTGCAAAGCACGGCTCTTGCTAGGGTTCGTGTTAGCAACGTCGTCAGGTTTGAACCCAGCTCACATACCAGTTAAGGTTACTTACAGACATTTGCTTTACAAAGCACAAGTTCGGCCTCGCATGGAGTATTATTGCTCTCACCTCTGGGTTGGCGCTCCTAAACACCAGCTACTTCGATTTGATTCCACATAGAAGGAGACCATTCGAATTGTCGATAATCCCATTACGGATCGTTTGGAATCTATGAGCCTACAGAGACTTCGATTCTCTTTGTTTTGTGCTGTAAATTCATCCATACTATCTAAAACCACGTTCAACCGCAGTGCGTTTCCAGGGGTCTTTTCTGCTACGTGTCCTCTGGCTTTGGAATGAACTCCTCTCCACGGTGTGTCAAGCGCTATGTCCTTCTTTAAATGAGGCTTATTGAGAATACTCAGCGGTACGCAGCGGCTTGGCTGTGTCCCTGGAACGTGGAATACAAGTGGAATGTCAAAGGAACACACCAGAAGAAACATTCCAATTGTTCACTGCTAGAATTGCATTGGAAAACCCATATTCCTTTCTACTGATCATGTCATTAGAAATTAAAAAGGCTCAAGCAACTTTTCCAGAACTAATAACTGTTTAACCAATCGTATTTGTGAATGGCTGGGTCAACAGTTTAAAAAAATCTCTATAAATTATATTTCGGCGATTTTTTCTGTTACACTTATGACATCAATCAATATTTCTGATTGTATATATACATATCGAGGGGTGAAAGGCTGTCGCTTGGTATAAGAGACATTTCGCCTAGTACACGACATTTATCTTTGTAATTAAAGGTGCATTTTATTTGGTATTAAAAGTTCGATGTAATAATAAATTATTAAGTTTATTTATTATTAATATTAAGTTGACTCCATTCAAATAGCTGAAGAAGTTTTTTTGTTATTATAATTTTTCCAAATTTTAAACTATTAAGTAAAATTGCAAAAATGTCACTTATATTGCTTTTCACTCCTCTATATGTTTCTGTGTACCCAACATAAAAATACTCTTGTTATAAAAAAAATACTTCTCCAAGGAAATTAATTTGCCATGATGGTCTCTAATTATTAAAATGCACCCATTTGATGAAATCTCTGCCATGTAGAATATAATCATCAACAAAAAAAAATATAATTTATAATTGAAGTATCTTGTTTAAAATATACTTGATTCATCATCTATCACAGGTGCAGAAAAACTAATAAGGCATTTACATAAAACAAAAGTACCGTTCGCGCTAGCCACGTCATCAAGTGAACGATCAGTGAAGACTAAAGTTGCTGCACATAAGGAGCTCTTCCAACTTTTCCACCACATGGTCATGGGAAGTTCTGATAAGGAGGTGAAGTTCGGGAAACCACATCCTGATATATTCCTTGTGGCAGCCAATAGATTCCCAGATAAACCTGAACCTTCAAAGGTGAGTTTGAATTTGAACTCATTTTATTTTTATTTTTGCCCTTGTGGGCAAACGAGCATACGGCCCACCTGATGGTGAGTGGAGCCCATAGACATCCACAACGTAAATGCGCCATCCACCTTGAGATCTGAGTTCTAAGGTCTCAGTATAGTTACTTCTGTTGCCCCGCCCTTCGAACCAAAACGCATTACTGCTTCGCGGCTGAAATAGGCAAGGCGGTGGTACCTACCTTTCTCACTATTAATTAATTTGCATGACTTTGTCCATATTTAGTGGGAGGGCATATTATACAAGTGTACTGCATCATCATTCTGATTTAATGCCACAAAGCACACAACTGCTTCTGCGTTTGGTCTTGAAGGGTGGAATAGCCATTAACTATACAACACAATCGAAACTTTTAACTCGCATGTTTTAAAGTGTGTGACGGCATCTAAATTTTGATATGTTGTCTATGAGCACCAATAAACAATTAACATAAAGTGTGCAGCCTCACATTTAACTACAATAATGTATATATTAATACATTTGTTGTTGAAGAAAAAAAACAGATATCCTATATTCAAGGTCCTGCGTAACTATTATATCTTGTTAAATGGATTATTTGTTATTTCAGTGCCTTGTGTTTGAAGATTCCCCGCATGGCGTCACAGCAGGAATAAAAGCTGGCATGCAAGTAGTTATGGTACCCGACCCACACACAGACAAGAGACTGACTGAACACGCCACAGTAGTGTTACCAACTTTAGCAAAGTTCCAACCAGAGTGGTTTGGGTTACCGGCTTATTAATATTAGATTAGATGATTTACTAGTCAAAGGCAATATGCCCAATGAGCAGATTGTAGAACGAACAATTGTTTTAAATAATTTGAAAGATTAAATATTGTGATTATATAATAGTAGTGTTAAATGGCTATTGAACAGTCTAAATGTGTGTTGTTACCAGTGTTTAATTATGTCTACGAAGTAAAGTAAATCAAGTTTTCTGCTGAACAAATATGAATAGTATTCATATGGTAGACTGCATGGTTCCTCTTTAGGCAGGTTACTTAGTGCTAGCTCTTGGAATACAGGGTGAAAACGAACCATTCTCAAAGTAGGAAAGGTTCACAATTATTATTATTACTGCCTGAACTCATATGTTGATTACCCTTATAAGCAATTCCAGGGATGCAACCTACACACAAATTTGTTTTTTTTTAAGTTCACATATTACTCATTTTGCAATTTGCGCTAAGTGTGTTGATTCCAAACACTGATTAATCGTAGATTGTGTTACCAACAAGGTTAGTAATGTCCTTTTTCAATTTTTTTAAACGTTTTCATATAGTTAATTACTAGAACATATGGAATTGGGTTCCATACACTCAGTATTAATGGCAAAATCAAATTAATCCACATATCGACAATACATGACATTGTCATGTGCTGCAGAAAAAAAAAGCAAAATGGCCACAAGCTTAACACATTTGTGGCTATTTAACAAAAATAGTGTAGATTACAATAAATTTAATACACATCATTAGATGACACTAAAGTTATTTTATGAGTAATGATAGGTGTTTTAGTTTATTTTCATGTTATATTATTGAAATTATATTATTCGGTTGCATTTTGAATGCTCATAATCCAGTTAGATGTTTTTCTAGAATTTTTTTAGTTATGCCAAGGGTTGTTACTTCAGAGTATTCGTGTTACAATCATAAAGACTAATTCATAAAAAATCTTTGTAATGACAGCTGTATGTATAGTTTTATGATAATTGTACATCAATGTTTAATATTGTTTAATTTTGCCATTTCAGATTTGTTTTAGAGTTTAAATTTTAAGCATAATAAAATCTTTTCACCAATCTTTGTGTCTATGTATGTTACTATAGTCATTATCTAAAACATTATAATCATTGGTTGTAGCTCACAATCCCTAAATAATATCAACACTATTTGGAAACAAAAGGATGTACAGTGGTTGCCCTACACTTCAATGTAGTCATGTCATGATATTTTTGTCTTCATTTACAAATTCAGATGTTACACTTATTGAATAAATACATTGAGTGGGAATGAAAAATTGCAATCTTCATGTTGCTATTGAAATATTTTCTAAACGCTAATAAAACATTTATTAATGAACAATTACATAATATTTAACTTAAATTCACTTCACTAACTGCTTGATGGCCGACAGAACATCATTTGCTGATAAATTTGTGAGAGGTGTTGATTTTTCAGCTCCTCTTTCTGAAAAGTAAAATTTAGTTGAATAAGAAATATGATAATGATAATTTATGTTTCCCTTTTTTATATTCTTTGTACTATTGAAGAGAGTTAGTTTGGAAGTAGTTATATTGGAATAATAATATTCAAACTTTTCCTGACAAAATGCTTAATGGTTTTTTTTTTTTTTTTATTGCCTAGATGAGTGGACGAGCTCACAGCCCACCTGGTGTTAAGTGGTAACTGGAGCCCATAGACATCCACAACGTAAATGCGCCACGCACCTTGAGATATAAGTTCTAAGATCTCAGTATAGTTACAACGGCTGCCCCACCCTTCAAACCGAAACGCATTACTGCTTCACGGCTGAAATAGGCAGGGAGGTGGTACCTACCCGTGCGGACTCACAAGAGGTCCTACCACCAGTAATTACGCAATTTATAATTTTGCGGGTTTGATTTTTATTACACGATGTTATTCCTTCACCGTGGAAGTCAATCGTGAACATTTGTTAAGTACGTATTTCATCAGAAAAATTGGTACCCGCCTGCGGGATTCGAACACCGGTGCATCGCTACATACGAATGCACCGGACTTCTTATCCTTTAGGCCACGACGACTTCAAAATGTTTATGGCAGAAACAGGCAGGACGGTGGCAGGGTAAGTATTCAATGAAACTGTTGCATGGGAAAAAGATATGACTAGCATGGTCAAAGGGTGGTAGTAACAGTAGCAAGATGAGAATGTTTCTATTCTATATTCTGATAAATAGTCACATCAAATTGAGCCTCTGTTATGTGACATAGAAAATTATCTGCTAATGGTTACTTGAATCATACTTGAATCAACTGCAAGAAAATAAAAGATACATATACTTGATGGCTTGGATGAGTGTAAAAAACTAATGGTTAAATCAAATTTATAATGCTTAAAAAAATATATATATATATACTGCCAATAAAATACTGAAAGATCAATATTAAAATAGTATTACATTTAACAAGACTCTTGATTAGTTTGAGCACCTGTTCACTAGACAAGTCAGTTAAAGATTCAGATGTTTCAACACCCTTTTCTGAAAGTTAAATATTGATTTTCAAATTTTTTTTATATTTCTATTGTTTAAGTTCTGAATGTCTAGAGCTTAGTTTGAACTATAAAATTTAGTTACCCACAATTGATAAACAAACTTTACTTGTTCTTATTGCAGTCAACGGTTAGACAAACAGGGCACATGCATTATTTTTGAGGTGGTTTACTCTTGAATACTATACAGACTGTGTAAGTCAGAGTTATGAACACTTTAAAGTAGGAACATTAATGCCGTTTACAGGATATTACCTCTCCTCGTATAGCTGGAATAGCCCCTTGGGCTACTAGCGAATAGGTAGAGAAGAAGGGGGAAGAAGAACTTTAACTTTAATTGGTATAAAAATAAATAATCTCTTGCATGTAACTCACCATAACGCGCCCACACTCTAGGTTGAATACCGCTGCATTCTCTAATTAATATAGGAAAATTGGGGTTTTCCTTCTTAATATTGACATAGTTGTTTTTGATAAATTCCCTGGAAAAAGGGAAAAAAAATTGGCATTCGCAGATTATTTTACAGTTTATGTAATCAAGTTAATCACCTCACTCCCTCAGACTGTTTGCTGGTTTGACATAAATGTATACGCAGTTCTTTCAGTGCTCCTCCCAGGCGGAGTGCCATTTTCACAAGCTATGAATTCTTTAAAATTTCTGAATTTCAGCTCTCGATAGTTTTAATTGTATTTATTATTTGGTTGAGGTTTTCGACACTTGGAGTTTTTTCTTGAATTTTTTTTAATTGCCAGGACGGCAAAGGTATCATACCATAGGTTATACACTTAATATTTATCATACCACACAACCATGTTTTTTATTTATTATAAAATGCTGAATCCATATCCGCTATACAAAAATAAAACGGAGCGTAAAAATTAAGCAAGCTTTCTGAAATTGATAATGGGGAGTTAATTAAAAAAATTGAGATGAGATACAATGAAATATTTCAGAAAAATGGAGAGAATTCATTAAAATTTCGATGGACTTTTTAGAAGAACCGATATGAATTAAAATCAATGCGAAGCAGTAATACGTCTCGCCTTTTAAAGAGTAGGACAGCATTATACAATAAAATCTAGACTTAGTTCTCATATCTTCAGGTAACCACTTAATACTAGGTTGATCGTAAGCTCCTTCACCGGGTTAGTGAATAAAAAATAACCCGAACACCATGACCTACAATTTTGTTTCGTTTTCGTTGGTATCCTAAGGGGCTATTTCAACTGCTCCGGTAGGTGAGCTTACAGGCTTAGCCCGAGAGAATTGCTAACACTAACAAGAACAGTGCTTTCCAGATTCTACCACTGGTTCGCACCTTAGGCTACCAGCGAATAAATCTCTAAATATATAGGTATCTATGAATCCCTAATCAACAACGTAAATGCCACCACCCACCCTAGGACACGAAGTCTCGAAGTAAAAATGAAATTTTGGGGGGTAAAAATGATTTTTTTGTGAGTAAAAAGTATATATTGAAATGAAACTTCTTTAGAATCGTTGTGATTGCAAACTCGATGAAACGAAATTAAATGAAACGAAAAAAATCTATTTTTTTTTTCAAAATTATCATGGAGGCTATAATATGAAAGATGCTAAAAAGAAGCGATTTCGTTTTTTTTTTGTTCTTCGCCATGGGGTAACATGATAGACCAACATATCATACACAAAAATATTTTGGGGGAATAATTAAAAAAGTTCCCCGACCGCTGCTCTATGTTATGTTTTTAGACTACTTTGTTAATATAACCCAAAATATGTTCATTCGATCAGTGTAATTGACAAACTAGATGCATTAAAAAGGATTGTTATAATTTAATTGATGTAAACTTCTTAGTTGAAATTATCAGCCATAAGTTGACGTCATTGTCAATCTGTTTTATTCGTTATTTGTCAATGTATATAATGTAATCAAAGCAAATTTTACTGTTAATTTTAGCTTATTAAAACCTTATATTCAGTAAAGGTTTTCTCTTATTTCAATTTAATAAGCTAAATAAATTAAAAAATGGATAGATATCTCCGCCCTGAAAGGTTTGATATCGACCCGTCAGATAGCTCTAGTACGAGAGCTTGGATACATTGGCGTAAAACTTTCGAAAACTTCATTTTCGTGCAGAAGCCGACCGCTCCAGAAACAGATGCACAGTCGGTTCGTCCGCCAGAAAAATGGGACAGTATAAAGTTTCAACTTTTGGTAAACCATATATCACCAAATATCTACACATATATAAGCGAAGCTACGAACTACGAAGAAGCGATCACAATACTGCAAAAACTGTATGTAAAACCAAAAAATTTGATTTTTGCTAGACATATGTTAGCAACAAGGAAACAACGACCAGAAGAAAGTATTGACACATATTTACAAGCTTTGAAACTACTTTCTAAAGATTGTGATTTTGTGGCTGTTGATGCAGAAACAAACAAAAACGATAGCGTACGTGATGCTTTCATATCCGGTATATCATCGCATAAAATCAGACAAAGGCTTTTAGAAAACTTAACTCTAACACTTGATCAAGCTTACAACCAAGCACTCTCTCTAGAAACTGCAGAGATCAACTCTCAAAACTTCTATACTGTCTCTTTAAATGCTGTTGCTCCAAAAGAACCAACATTAGTCTCTTCGAAATCACAAACTCTGCACAACGAGACTTGCTCTTCTGTTAATAATCCTCAACGGCAAAAATGTTTCTTTTGTGGGGGTCAAATACATCCTCGTAAGAACTGCCCTGCCTTTGAAAAGACTTGTCAACTCTGTAACAAGAAGGGGCACTTTGCCACTGTTTGTAGAAGCTCTTCTAAATCTACAAATTCTGTGGTAGTAGGTACTGAAGATCTTTCCGCTTGTATCACAGCAGCGTCACCTTCTTCATTACGTAAAGCTACTGTACCCGCTTATATTCGAGGAATAAGAGCAGAAGCACTTCTCGACACCGGCAGCTCCATCAGTTTTATAAATGACAACTTTGCAAGACTATGCGGGTTAAAAAGAAAATCCTGCAATCAGACTATTTCTATGGCCTCTCTTAATTATACTTCACAAGTAGAAGGTCAAACTTGGCAAACCCTGAAAATCGGAAATCATAGATATGATAATGTGAATCTTCTTATCGTGAAAAATCTTTGTGCTGATATAATTATCGGCCATGACGTCCTCGAAGAACATTCATCGCTAGAGTTCTCTTTCGGTGGGCCAAAACATCCACTTCAAGTATGTAACGTAGCTGAAGCATCAGTACCAGCTGTACCGCTTTTTGCGAATGTATCTCCCAACTGCAAACCTATTGCTATAAAGTCTCGAAGGCACAACAAAGAGGATAGTGATTTTATTAAAGAAGAAATCAGAAACCTTATAGCAGAGGGCGTGATTGAAGAAAGTAAATCACCGTGGAGGGCCCAAGTACTAATAACAAAAAGCGAAACTCATAAAAAACGCCTTGTAATTGATTACTCTCAGACAATTAATCGTTACACAGAACTCGACGCGTACCCTTTACCAAACATTGAGGACTTAGTTTCGAAAGTGGCAAAGAATACAATTTTTAGCCTAATAGACCTGAAAAACGCGTACCATCAAGTACCTATACTACCCGAAGAAAGGAAATTTACCGCTTTTGAAGCACTGGGAAATTTGTACCAGTTCAGGCGTATTCCTTTTGGAGTAACAAATGGTGTTTCGAGCTTCCAGCGAACAATCGATTGGATTATAAGAAAAGAGAAGCTTCAAAACACATATGCGTATCTTGATGATATAACTATTTCTGGCCGTACTCTTGAAGAA
Organism: Bombyx mandarina; assembly: GCF_030267445.1. NCBI lineage: Eukaryota > Metazoa > Arthropoda > Insecta > Lepidoptera > Bombycidae > Bombyx > Bombyx mandarina. The sequence continues at coordinate 15,729,964 of NC_143221.1, forward strand.
CACGATCATAACTTAGAAAGTTTTATGAATGCCGCAAAGAAATACGGTTTAACACTGAGTATACAAAAATGCAAATTTTCTCAAAAGTCAATTAATATTCTAGGCTATAATATTCAAAACCACATAATTAAACCTGACAATGAGCGACTCAAGCCACTGATTAATTTACCTCCACCAAGCGATTTACCGACCTTAAGAAGGACACTCGGCATGTTCGCACATTATTCCAAGTGGATTCCAAAATTTTCTGAACGGATCCACTCACTTGCTAATACGACGATTTTTCCACTCACAAGCGAGCAAATTAAATGTTTCGAAAGCTTGAAAAATGATATCGCAAAGTCTTCTATACATGCAATTGATGAAAATATACCTTTTACAGTGGAAACTGACGCTTCCGATCATTCCATTGCAGCAGTACTTACGCAAAATTCTAGACCAGTGGCGTTTTTCTCAAGAACGTTAAATTCAAGCGAACAAAACCATTCAGCCATTGAAAAAGAAGCGTACGCCATTGTGGAATCATTGAAGAAATGGAGACATTTCCTTATTGGTAGACACTTTAAGTTGGTTACTGACCAACGCTCGGTTTCTTTTATGTTTAATATGAAACATTCAAGTAAGATAAAGAATGAGAAGATTCAAAGATGGCGACTGGAACTTGCTGCTTTCAAATACGATATTATATACAGACCGGGGAAAGAGAACTATGCTGCTGATGCACTATCCCGAGTTTGTGCCACTGTAGAAACACGTACTGCAAAACTTTTCTCGCTGCATGAGGCTCTTTGTCATCCAGGGGTAACAAGAATGTTTCACTGGGTTCGCTCTAAAAACCTTCCATATTCTATTGAAGAAGTCAGAACAATGACAAAATCTTGTCGAACCTGCTCTGAAATAAAACCTAGATTCTTCCGAAATACCTTTGATGACCAGAGAAAACTTGTTAAAGCGACGGCTGCTTTTGAACGCCTTAGCATAGATTTTAAAGGACCAGTTCCAACAAATAATAATAACAAATTCATACTTACCGTGATTGACGAATTTTCACGTTTCCCGTTTGCATTCCCATGCTCAGATGTAAGCTCGAAAACAGTGATTAAACATCTTAACAACTTGTTTATGATATTTGGCATGCCTTCTTACGTTCATTCAGATCGCGGAACAGCATTTCTTTCTGCTGAAGTACAGGAATTTTTACATGTTCGAGGTATTGCCACTAGTAGAACTACAGCTTATAACCCTCAAGGTAACGGTCAAGTAGAAAAATTGAATTCTACTCTTTGGAGAACGATTCTTTTGGCCCTGAAGACGAAGAATCTTTCGGTAGAAAATTGGGAACAAGTATTACCACAAGCCTTACATTCAATTCGATCATTACTTTGTACAACCATAAATTGCACTCCACATGAAAGAATGTTTAGACACCCTCGAAGATCTACTAACGGCTCTTCTGTTCCATCGTGGCTTACAAATTCTGGACAAGTCTTGTTGAAGAAATTTAATCGTACAAATAAATATCAGCCATTAGTAGAAGAGGTTGAATTGATACACAGCAATCCTGACTTTTCATACATTCGGCTTCCAGATGGCCGAGAAACAACAGTATCGAATCGTCATCTAGCACCATTGGGTTCAGAAAGGGTAGATCTGCGAATAGATAATGAACACACTATTGATTATCATAACGTCGCAGAACCACTTCCGGAAACAGAAGACCAAAACTTGGAGATTCCTTCATCCAATGAAACGGGACCTGTGGTACTTGATAATAGCAGAGAGCTAGAGACAGAATTACCATCATCACCACCGCCGGAGCCAACACTTCGTAGATCTGGTCGCGTCCATAAAACGCCAGGATTTTTGAAAGATTATATTTTAAAATAGTGCGGGAGAATGATGTAAACTTCTTAGTTGAAATTATCAGCCATAAGTTGACGTCATTGTCAATCTGTTTTATTCGTTATTTGTCAATGTATCTAATGTAATCAAAGCAAATTTTACTGTTAATTTTAGCTTATTAAAACCTTATATTCAGTAAAGGTTTTCTCTTATTTCATTAATTTTAATTAATTTAACTTTCCGATAACTAAAAATTACCTGTATCTTTTTTATTGCTTAGATGGGTGGACGAGCTCACAGCCCACCTGGTGTTAAGTGGTTACTAGAGCCCATAGACACCTACGACGTAAACGCGCCACCCACCTTGAGATATAAGTTCTAAGGTCTCAGTTAGTTACAACGGTCATAGTCATAGTTACAACGGCTGCCCCGACCTTCAAACCGAAACGCATTACTGCTTCACGACAGTAATTGCCAGGGTGGTGGTACCTACCCGCGCAGACTCACAAGAGGTCCTACCACCAGCTATCAGCTTCGTACTTCATATTATCTCATAATTTTTTAAATACCTTGGTAGAAACTAGAGTAAATTTGAATTTTAAATTCGTTATCAATAACGGAAGTCGTGAAAGACGGCTGAACCACTTGAAAATGCCTCTTTTTTTTTTAAATGTAGTACATGAAGGAGCTCTTAACCTGAATCGAAAATTAATTTTTACATAATAATGTTATATTTCTGCCTAGGTTTTTTTGTTTGTTTTATGTGCAGCACCATTGCAAATTTTAAATCTTGGCACTTCAGAGAAGCTTCATGGCGTAGTTCCATCAACGTGTGAAAGATGGCGCGCAATTAGTTTCAAGAAATGGTGTACCTACCTATTACATTTATTATAACATCACGGTGACCACGCAATCATTAAAATCTTCCATTTTTTTTGCAAAAGCAGCTTAATTGCCTCTTCACTGATCTGATACTGTCAAGACCCGCAGGGATCGAGATGTTTGAAGGGTCAGAGGGCCAAGCCTCCCTGTCCATCGTTAAACTTGTGTGCGGGCTAGTTCCTAACACTATCGACTTTTATATTGCAAACGGTTATCGATCGATATCATACATATCGCATTAGGTAATTACGGTTTTTGTCCGGAGACTCTATAAACTCACCTCTCCACATAGGTACTTTTATTATAATTTAATACGTCATCATCATCATTATTTCCTATTACCCTCTGCTGGGGTGTAGGGCTCGAATAAAATTTTTCCATTTACATCGGTCTTGGGCAGCCTGTTCTAGCTCCTCCTACGTCATGCCCAAGACACCTAGTTCCTGCTCCACCGAGCGACGCCAAGTTGTTCTGGGGCGGCCTCTCTTCCTTTTTCCAGACACTTTCCAGGTCAGTGCTCTCTTTGATAGGTGGGTATCGGGCTTTCTCAAAATTTGACCAATCCAATGCCACTTCCGCGATCTAATTTAATACAAAATTATAATAAAATTCGCGCGAGACTAACCGGTATTTCTGGAGTGCTAACCTAAACTATAACCGCCCGATAAAGGTTAAAGATAAATATTAAGAAAGCGGGCCTTCTAGAGCCCTAAGGAGGACTTTGCAGAGACTAAGGACTGCTTGACAAAAAAATACAATTTACGTATGTTGCATCGTTTACCTATAATAATCCTTATTTTAAAAAAACACACGATTTAACAGTTTAATGTATGTAATTATTACTCGATTACGTCAATTTAAAATTTAATATATTTGTACAATTAACTAAGTACCAAACGCATTACGAGTTAATATTTACTAGCAAGCAACAGCACTCTTAACGTATTATACAAATTGCAAAACAACACAGAACCAAAAGATTGTAAGTTCAATTTAATGAGTAAGATTAATTTACATCAAATCAAACCTCCGATCTCTTAGCTCCGAAGACAATAACTTAAAATTAGAGTAACGCAAAAAAAAAGCAATACATAATTATTGTATTCTTGATTTTGTTGTTTTTTTTCGTTAAGTTTTATTACGAATTTTAAATCGGTTGTTCCCGTGTGTAACCTGCTTTTTACTTGGGAATTTTTATTGTTTCAAATACCTAAAGTTAGCCCCGATAAATGAAATAAATCAAACCGCAAAATGAAATTTAAATATATAAAAATATAATATCAATAAAAATTTATACATATTTACAATATTTTTAACTCAACTACGTTATAGTGCTGGCAATACAGTTTTGCGGATCACTCATGTTCAACAATTTTAAGAACAATATTTTTTTCAGAATATTTTTTTTTATTATTTACAAATTTCAGGGATTATACCATAATAGGTAAAATATTAATAAAATCTGAATAATGTCTAACAGATGAAAATTCGTAGCTTTTTACAATTGAAGGTGCCCGATACAACAAATAATTAATTAGGTAGGTAGGTAATCATTAAAATGTTGCAAAGTGATTGATATTTTGTGGTAACATGCATGGCAATGCAGAGTATCTCAAGCCTCATTGTCCGATAGTGTGCAAAAAATGTTGTGGAGAACTAAGGGTGACTCTAAATGAAGGTAGACAAAAGCTAAGAGACAAAAATGATCTGTGAGAAAGTATTAGTTTCACACTTAAATATATGATTTATTTGATTAGATTGACATTAATAAAATTTATTATCCGTGTGAAAGTATTGTGTTATATGCATACAATTGTTTTTAACAGTAATAAACAAAGAATTTCATATTTACACTAAACACAAAATTGTTCAAAATAGAATTAATTTTATCTATTAGTTATAGATGGTTAATGAAAGTTTCATTAGCACATAAAGTTTGCATTACACCTTCCTTCCATTTTTAAACCCTTTAAGAGGTCTGTATGATGCTTGACATAAGTTAATAAGGATCAATCACGTTGTGCAACATTAAGGACACTATGTCTTAACCAACATCTAATAAACCTCAACAAGTTTATGTGCACTTCACGATTAAATCAACTACACAGTTCTATAATGAAGAACATCACTAGCCACTGTACGGTATATAGCCCAATGGTGTACACAAAACAGCGGGACATTGTCAGTGTTGATGATGGGCAGTCCGTAGAACTATAGTCTTGTTCAATGTTCGGAGCTGTCACTTCAAGTGGCGGTGAGCCAAAGGCCATCAGCTAGCCAGACACCGGCTCTAAAGCTTTGACCCCATCCAAGGTCAATTCCTGCTTCTGGCACCACTCTACGAAGTCATCAATCAATACGGGCCAAGCACCTTCAGCATCATAGTTGCTCATGCCATCGTCGATTTGTGTTGCAAAGTCTAGTAAAAGATTCCATGTGTCTTTTGGTATAGATCTTTTGTGGTGCTCCTGAAATATTACAAGGTAAAAATTTGAGCTTGAATTGTTTCATATTCCAGTAATTGTAATAATTTATTCCTCAACTTGTTTTTCATCAGAAATATGTCGAGTATAGCAATTGATAATTTAGTGGAAAAATAATCTCAAAAAATGACAGTTTAAAGGATAACAGACTATCAAAGATATTATCCAGCGTCAGTATGAACGACCTATCCACGTTTGACACTGTGTATCTATTTTCAAACAATTATATCACATATTACTCTAATCGCAAATCATTAATAGAAACCATGAAAGTGATAAATTTTCCTGTATTTTTTAGTGAAGACTTTTAGGAAATTAAGTTTAGGGCATAATATGGCTTGTTTGCCTTATGAGTGTAGACTGTAATTTTAGGATAGTTTATTCAAAAAAGTTTTTATCTTAAATTTTGTGGCATAAATAAGACTAGAACATATTAAATTCAAAGTACATGAAAATGTTCAAGTAGGGAATTTTTGATCAGTCTTGTGATCTCTCATTACTGAAAAAAGAAATATTTTCTTCAATTCAGTCAGGTATAATATTATAAATACTTTTATTATTACATACCATATTAACAAGGGCCATCCTTACAAAGAGTACTATGGAAATATTAATAAGAATTACTTTTGAACTAGGAATCAAATGAATTTGGTTAATATTATCAATACTTACTGTGAGAAACTTGCACCAAGCATCTAAGAACTTAAACCTTCCACGCAATACAATATTCCAATAAACTATCGCCATGTCTAGATCTAGACCTTTCTGACCAGCATTCTTAGCATAGTTGAATGTGAAGTGGTAAAAATCCTTAAATTTATTTAAATCTTTTAATTCTGATTCTAATGTTGGTAATTTAGCTTTTAATTTGTCTAATCCGTCAACAGCCAACTCAACCATGCCCATAATAAACTCATCTTTAGTGAATTCACATTGTACAGCTGCTTTGCATTTCCACGCTATAATTAAAACTAAAATTGACTCTGGACTTAAGTTTAGGTCTTCTAAGAATTTCATGACCCCGTCTGCCGTAATTTTATCCAGTTCTTGTTGGTCTCTGTATTTGTTGAAGAGTTGTTCAAGCTTTTTTCTATCCACTGAGGTTTTTAAGGAATCTTTGTAGTACGCATCGGGGTTTTGGAAGTAATTGTCGCTGGCCAGATCTAATTTCCAATCGTTTTGTGAGAGACAATATATAGCTGTGCTTTCGCTCGTCTGCGTGAAAGCGACGAACTTCTTCACTTTGTCCCTCTGTGACGATTTTAATTTATTCTGGAAACAAACGTCATATCATAACCTTTGCAGCACTGTCATTTAAATTCACGACTAGTAGGAACTAATTGAAATTAATTTGACAACAAATGGAAGTTATGTGAACACTTTTAATCGTTTTATCACCAAAACTCACCATTTTTACTGGATTTTCGTAATTTCTAATCACTTTCTCTGCTATTTCGACATCTGAACTTTAGTGAAATAACAATCACATAGACAGTAGACACTAGACAGTGCAGGAGGGTACGAATTTTCGAAAAACAGTTTATGGAACGAGAAACATCGAAACTATAACACTATCGAAATCGAAAACTTGATTTGACAACACCGATATTTTGAAAAAAAAAAGTAGAAGTCATAATTGGCATGTTCATTTCTTTCACAGCTAATAGAAAATAGATGGATTCTCAGAAGTGTGAAGATTCCTTAAGCGTTAGTAGATAATTATTGAAATAGGTCAATTTTTTTGTTTCATACGCTCTAAAGACGAAAACTTGATAAAAGTAAAAAGCCCAATAACTATCAAATCTGACCTCACTTAAAATGCATAAATCTAAACCATTGTTAATCTACAGATTGCCATTAAAAAAAATGAAACTGAAAAACATAACCTTAAAAATTAAACTAAAATAATAAACAAACTCGAACCTTGACACAACCTTCGGTGATTCCTTGAACACGCTTGTATCACTGGTTAATTGCGATTCTAAATTATGATAATAAACCGTTCATTTAGATTAACTCTTTTCAGTCTATTTAAAGTCAATCAGCTTCGTAAAACACATACTTTTGAAACAGTCAGAGTACGATTTGCTCCCAGTCCAACAGGTTATTTACATTTAGGAGGCCTTAGAACGGCTTTATATAATTATTTATTCGCAAAGTCTCATAATGGCGCGTTCATACTTAGAATTGAAGATACGGATCAAACGCGGAAAGTTGAAGGAGCTCTAGAGGCCCTTGTGAGCGATCTGGAATGGGCCGGAATCGTGTGCAATGAAGGCCCGGGTACTGGTACCTACGGTCCGTACGTACAGAGTGAGAGATTAAATATTTACCAGTAAGTTGAAGTAGCGTTGTAGCAAAAAAAAAAACAAATATAATAACACACAATTACACACAAGTAGATGATGTAACAAAGTTTACTTTGTAGGTATGGAATTAACATTTAATTTGTATTTCAACGAATTTGAAATGTACTTTATGAAAAACAAAAAACATTCACACAGAGCTTTAGGGCAGTTTTTCAAGTTACTAAATTAGTACTATTAAATGTACTGTAGAGGCGATAGAATATTTTAATAGAGAACTTTTTTCAGTTTTTACTTTTAAAAGTAAATAAAAAAGGTTATTTTCAGAGAACACATAAAATTACTTTTAGAAAATGGTTCAGCTTACAAATGTTTTTGTACTGAGAGAAGATTGAATATACTACGCAGAGATGCTATCAGATCACAACGGATACCAAAATATGATAATAGATGTAGAAATCTGTCACATACAGAGATTTCGGAAAAAATGAAAGCCGGGACTCCCTATTGTATCAGGTTTAAAGTAAGAAATGCATTTTCATTGAAATGGTGGGTTCTCTAGCATTAAAAAAGCATGTATCAATACAAAGTTGTATCTTTATTTCAAGCTCAATTAAGTCCTAACTTAGACTGAGAGACTAGAGACTGTATATTACATTTTGTGTTAGCCAATTAGTAATGTTTATCACATCACATATAGTGGGTAGGCCTACCACAAGATGGACCAGCGGTCTATTGAGGTTCATGGGGATCTGTTGGATGCAGGCAGTGCAGGACCGGTCTTTGTGGCGAGGCTTGAGGGAGGCCTATATCCAGCATTGGATGTCTGTGGGCTGATAAGAAGATCACTAGGTACAACTAATCTGTTGTGTTCTGTGCATTCCAATTTAAATATGGGTTTCAGTAACCACAAAATTTGTTGTCATTAATCTGCAGCAAAAGAAACGGTCCATTTTCAGCTATAAAAAATCAAGTTATATGTTTTTTCCAGTTAACATCAGACTGCCAATCTTTTGAAGATTTAATCTATGGAGGAATAGCTTACGATGTTTCCCTAAATGAAGGAGATCCTGTGCTTATGAAGAGTGATGGCTTTCCTACGTATCATTTTGCAAATGTAGTTGATGACCACATGATGAAGATAACACATGTTCTGAGGGGTGTTGAGTGGCAAATATCTACTACCAAACATTTGTTAATTTACAGGTTTGTTTCAAGCCGAATTGTGCGAATGTACATTTTGTTTTTTAATAATTTATTTAAACACCCGACTTTATTATTGAGATTATTTTTATAGTATACTGTTGATTTTTTTTTTGTCTATTTAGTTATTCCATTCAGTGATAAGAGTTGCAAGAATAAAAAGTTCAATTATTAGTTTATAATAGAACTGGAAGTATAGAAATAAGGATTTTAAGAAGAGTTTCATATAGAATGATAGCTGTGTATAGATTGAATATTTGAGCAAACTATAGTGTTTTGGGTGTTATTGAGCATTTCTAGAGTGCACAGGCATCAGTATGATAGGCAGCGGCTTGACTGTGCCCCTATCATTACTGATCTCATTGGTTTCATTAAATTATCAGGTCAGTCATCTACCTATAAGGAAGGTAAAAAAGTGAATGTCACCCTACATATGAGGTCACCCTATATGAGGTTGAATTCTGAATTGTGTTGTATAAAACTCTGACTCTTCAGACATGAATGCATGACTGCTTTGTGACAGAATTATACAGGATAGTGGACCATAATTCGCTCTACAATCTGTGAGCTGTGGCAGATATATGGCTGCGAGCAAGATGGATTTGGGATTGTATCCTGCTGCCTGCTACTACTGATCTAAATGGCCCTATTGATGTGTGAGATCTTCAGACTTACAGACAATGTCACATTTCAGAGGCTTCGGCTGGACTCCGCCATTGTTTGGTCACTTACCGTTGATAGTCAACTCGGACGGCACGAAGTTAAGTAAACGACAGAGCGACGTCAAAGTTGAGGATTACAGGAATAAAGGTATAGTTCAGCTAGTTTACTGGATAAACATAATCATTTATTTTCAATTTCCCTTAGTAGAATTATATTTGTATACTAAAAACTGTACTTTTTCTATCAGGTATATTGCCATTGGCGTTGGTGAATTACATAACCCTGTCAGGTGGTGGTTTTGATCACGTGTCAGGCGCTGGAATTCGTTTGAGGACAATGGATGAACTGACCCAAGAGGTGCCATAATCAATCAAATAATAATTTAAAAATTCTGATCATAATAAGTATATTGATACCTTCGTATCACAATGCGTGTCAGTTTGTGTAAATAAAAAATACCATTATCATTTCCTTCTGGGTATTTTTTTTCAAAATGTCAATAGTAAAATGAAAGAAAATAACTTAATACATAAGATGACTAAATTTTTTATGTTTGAACTTAGATTATTAGGAAAATTCTAGATAAACACGATGTCCCTTTGCTTTCTCAATGTATTATATAAATGTTATTTTTTATAAGGCAAACTTCATGCTTAGTATCTGCAAATATAATTAAATATTAATTGGTCCGTATAATTTTTTTTCAGTTTAAAATTGACAAGATTTCTTCACACCCGAGTCGTCTAAACCCTGATCTTTTAGAAGAATGTAACAGATTAGATATGAAACGTTATTTAAAACAGCCGAAATTGTCAGGACAATTAGTAGAAAAACTAAAACAATTGGTAAAGAAGACCTATCCTGATCATCAAACGGATTTGTCTGAGGAGAACATCGCGAGCGTCCTAACCTGGGCCACTTCGAGAGTGACAAGGATAGAAGATTTATTGACACCGAAGTACGGCTTCCTATGGATTCTACCGTCGAGTAGTGTAGACATGGATGAAGCTTTGCTTCGGAAGTTGGTTGATCAATTAGTAAAAATAAGGTCCTTCGATGAGGATTCTTTGAAGGGGTTTTTGAAGGCATTCGCCGAGGACAACGGTGTTAAATTTCCATTATTAATGAAGAGTCTTAGAGCAGTGTTGAGTGGCCTCAAAGAGGGACCCGGCGTAGCAGAAATGATGGAATTATTAGGAAAGGATCGGTCTTTAGAAAGAATTAAAGCAGTTTTGAGATAGTTTGTGTTTCATTAAGTGTTTTTTTTTATTATATAATAGGTATATATGGAAAACGGACATACATATGATCCCTAACGGTAAAGTATGTATGCACTTTACTAACTTAATTTACTAAAATAAGAAATCTCCGCCATCCTGGAAAGACAGACTTGAGCATTGAAGAAAGAGACAGAGAGACAGAAAGAATTGAGACACAACATAATGACGTAACTACTAGAGTCTAGAGCAAGAGCCCGCGACAGCCAGACCTTCGTTATTTTATAAAAGCTGAAAGTTTCTCTGTGTAAGTCTCCAACACAGGTAAGAACGACCCGCGATTATAGAGTTTCGATTGTGGTTACTTGGGCAGGTAACAGGCAGTAAAGGTATATAAAATAGTACCTTAAATTCGTTAAAGTATAAAGGTTTTTTTTTTAATATTTACTCCAGAATATCTTTAGAAATCATGATATCCGTTGCCGGACACTTTTTCCAGTTGTTACCCCCTTTTTTTTTTTTTTTTTCGGGTAGAGGGCCGAACCTCCTACGAGGTCCCCGCGCAAAAGGGGCGCGCGGGGTATGTGAGACTCAACGATCTGCATGGTGTTGTGAGCAGACCGCGGGCCCAAGGATTTTAGGACCCACCCACTAAACGACTCCCCTGCACTCTTACACCCGACGTCCGATCCCCTCCGAGGTCAGAACCCGGATGAGGTAGGGGGGCTACCGCGGTCAACACTACAACCAGACGGCGCGGCTCACCCCAAGGACGCCCAGCCGACGGAGCCTTCGAGGCGAATCGAAGGCTCTGAAACGTCGGCCGTCTCGGTACGGCAGCCCGTCGGGCCGCCCAGACGGTGCCGCTGGTGTCCCGGAATACCCCGCTGGACCAGAACCAGCCTGCCGGGTCGGGACGCGATACACCGTCGACCGGTCGCTCTATTCAATCCACGGCAGCGCGCTAGAGTGCTGGTAGCGCGCCGCGCGGCCTCACCCCCTCAGGTCGCCCCTTGACCTTCACCGGGGGGAGGCCGCTACCTACAGGGGCCGGGACGTACGGGCGTATTCCCGCCTCCGGCCCCCGGCTCGACGGCGACGGATCGGTGCGGAAAGGGAAGAGCTCTCCCTCTCTCGCTCCGCCGCCTCCTTCTGCGAGATGGTGGACTCGCAGAAGTCGAGCATCGCCTTCCAGGACGCGTCGCTGCCGAGCATCGTAGCCACGACGCGCGGCAGCGAGAGGTCCTCTCCTATGACTGCGACGAGGGCGGCGCGTTGCTCGTCGAATCCAGAGCAACGCGCCAATGTATGTTCCGCTGTGTCTTCCTCGTCGCGGTCCGCGCAGTGGTGGCACTGCGCCGTCGGTTCCCTTCCGGCTATCTTATGCAAGTACCGGCCAAAACAACCGTGGCCGGTAAGCATTTGCGTCAGCCGGAAGGTGAGGCATCCGCGGTCGCGGCCCACCCAGTCCGCGAGAACCGGGCGGACCGCCTCGACGGTACGGAGGCCGGCCGACGGGTTCGCCAAGCGGCGAGACCAGACACCCCTAAACTTTAATAAATTTTAATTATACTTTCGTTATACTATAAAAGCTAAATTTTATATATGTTACTTAGGGACTTATAAAAATATGTTACCTCAATAGCCGGACAGTTTTAATGGTTCTTACATCTTGCCAGACACATTGAGAGCCCGCTGTAGGTGCGAGCGCGAGGTAGCAACTGTTCAAGCGGGTGTGAGCGAGATAGAGTGCTTAGTCTATTGTGATCTTTTACTGCACATCAGCTGTCGTTTATAGGATTTATCCGTTCTAAGCAGTGATATCGAGGCGCTACTCGGCATGGGAAGCTCTGTCATTCTGGCGGGCGACCTAAATTGTAAACACATCAGGTGGAACTCACACACCACAACCCCTAATGGCAGGTGGCTCGACGCGTTAGTCGATGATCTCGCCTTCGATATCATCGCTCCGCTAACCCCGACTCATAAAAAATCCAACTTCATATGGAACCGGATAATGATGGCAGGGTATTGAAAGATGACAAACACCAAGATCTACTACCGAGTTATGTTAGAGATTCGCTCAAAACTCAATCAGGTATGTAATTATTATGACAAATTATTGTACATAATTTTTTTATTATTCAAATTGTATAATTTTTCTTAATTTTTTACAGAAACTGATGAATAAGGCGATATCGCCTTATTCATCAGTTCAATATCGACGACAATGAGGAAAATTATAAGAACGATTAAATATTTTTCTTTGACATGTAATATTTTGTTTGTACTTTATAATATTAAAATAACATTTTTTATTTTCTATAATATTGCTATGAACGTAATAAAATATTTTTTTTATTGGATATCTTAAAAGATCACAATAGACTAAGCACTCTATCTCGCTCACACCCGCTTGAACAGTTGCTACCTCGCGCTCGCACCTACAGCGGGCTCTCAATGTGTCTGGCAAGATGTAAGAACCATTAAAACTGTCCGGCTATTGGGGTAACATATTTTTATAAGTCCCTAAGTAACATATATAAAATTTAGCTTTTATAGTATAACGAAAGTATAATTAAAATTTATTAAAGTTTAGGGGTGTCTGGCAGGGGGTAACAACTGGAAAAAGTGTCCGGCAACGGATATCATGATTTCTAAAGATATTCTGGAGTAAATATTAAAAAAAAAAACCTTTATACTTTAACGAATTTAAGGTACTATTTTATATACCTTTACTGCCTGTTACCTGCCCAAGTAACCACAATCGAAACTCTATAATCGCGGGTCGTTCTTACCTGTGTTGGAGACTTGCACAGAGAAACTTTCAGCTTTTATAAAATAACGAAGGTCTGGCTGTCGCGGGCTCTTGGGCTATACGAGTAAACTGAGCGTCTTGCTTGTTAGGGCACGGACTTTCATGCCATAGATTATACACTTAATTGTTTCATGCGTTGTATGGCGGGCATAATCTCTAAGGTTGAGCCGTCAAAAATATGTTATATGGCAAACATTTGGCTAAAGACAGACAAAGATATATAGGATATAGAAAGCGGGAAAATAAAAAAATCAACAATTTAGTAGTCTTAACTTTTTCCTACCTGTGCTGATAGCCTTGAGAGGCTATTTCAGCTTCTCCTTGACGTGTAGGTGAGCTCACGGGACTCAAACCGGGAGTGTTGCTAACACTGGCCCTACCAAGAGCAGTGCTTCGCAGAATCTACCACCGGATCGGAAACGCGACCCACTGAGAAGATCAGTGGACTGTGTCTATGGGTTAATTCACTCGTCGAGCTCTTCGTCGCAAGCGACGGGTTCGACGAGGCCGGTGACTGGTGCTTGTGGTACCTAAAAGCACTGTTAATGGATCGGGAGTTTAGTAGTCATGAGCCCAGTCGAGACATCTTTACCAAGTCCTTGTTATGAATCTGTAATGCCGGCTGTACACGCTCCTCGAGACACCACGAGACAGCCTGCGGACGAGTGTGTACATGGTATCCTTGTCTCGTCTCGTGGCTCTCGTTCGCACTTGGAAGCGTGTCGGTTTTTTGCGCTCGAGTCAAAGGGTCTCTGTGAGTCTCGCAATGAAAACGAGAGAGCGCCTGTACACACTCGTTCGTTTAATTGTCCGCCAACTGCGTCAGTTTCTTTTAGGTCCACCACAACGGGCATCCGAAGCTCATTTGATAGGAGTGTGTAGGTACAAGGTGTGGTCTCGCGTCGAGCCTCTACGCAACGAAAGCGGACGAGAGGCACACGAGACAACGATATGAGCTTGTACAGTCGTCGTAAGAGTTGCATACATTAATAACAATTACTGAAATTTTTTTTTTAAACATAAGTATTTCTAAAGGTTAAGACAACCCGCTTACTCGTACCAAGCGACGGTGTCCAACTCCCGCAGACAGGTAACGATTTTTCTAATGAATTACGTACTTGACACATGCTCACTAATGATATCTACGAAGAAAGAATAACATCGGGTAACAAATTCAAACTCACAATATTTACCTATGTCACAAGGTGGACGGCGGCATTTACGTTGTATTGTCTATGGGCTGAGGTAACCATTACCAGGTAGGCTCGTCCACCGATCAAAGCAATAAAAAAATGATATAAATTCTAAGATCTCAGTTTTTATAGTACAACGGCTGTCCCACCGTTCAAACCGAAACGTATTACTGCTTCACGGCAGAAATAGACAGGGCGGTTGGTACCTACCCGTGAGGACTCACGAGACGACCTACCACCAGTAATTACGCAAATTATAATTTTGCGGGTTTGATTTTTATTACATGACTAGCGACCCGCCCTCGCTTCGCTTCGGAAACATTAAAACACACATGAAACCAAAAAAATAATTAAAAAATAAATAAAAAAAGTAGCCTATGTTCATCAGGGACAATGTCGGCTTCTAATGGAAAAAGAATTTTTCAAATCGGTCCAGTAGTTTCGGAGCCTATTCGAAACAAACAAACAAACAAATCTTTCCTCTTTATAATATTAGTATAGATGTTATTCCTTCACCGTGGAAGTCAATCGTGAACGTTTGTTAAGTACCTACGTATTTCATTAGAAAAATTGATACCCGCTTGGAGGATTCGAACATCGTTTGCATCGCTAGAAATAAATGCACCGGACGTCTTATCCATTAGGCCACGACTGCTTCTGACTATGAATTTGCGTTATTACACAATAATTCAGATAACATTTAGTCTTAAACTAGGTGGCATTCACGTTGAGATTGATGTGTATGGACTTCGGTACCCACTTAAGGTCGAGGGCAGTGAGCTCGTTCAAAAGAAAAAAAAATGTTTGGTTTGGATCCGGTCACCGGTGTATCGCTTTCCGACCCGGCATGCCGGTTCTGATCCTGCAGAGTTTCCGAAGCGTCAGCGGCACCGCCCGGGTGGCCTGAACGCCCGCCGTAGCGCGAAGACCGGTATCATTAGTCATTGATGATTGCCTCGACGACCCGTTGTCAGGTGTCCTAGGGGTGGCGTCGCGAGTCTGGTTCTAGTGTTGACCACGAGAACCCCCTTACTCTGCCCGGGTTCTGACCCCGGGCGGAGATCTAGCGTCGAGTGTGATAGTGTAAGGGGAGTATTTTGATGGGTAGGGCCCTATAAACATCCTTGTACAGGGACCGCGGTAACCGTACTCGTCGAACTCGACAATGAGGTCGACGCGCAACCTAACCCATGCATCAGTCAGCTGAGTTTATCGCCGGATCTTCTCACCGGGTCGCGATTCCGATTCGGTGGTAGATTCATTCGCGAAGCAAATGCTCTTGAGTTGTTAGGTCTCCTTCGGAGGCGCTCGCGCAGTTGTTAGCAAATCCCACCCCTCCTGGCTGAGCCTTTGCTCGCCCACCTGTTCTGGTGAAGCTGGAAAAGCCTCCGGGCCACCAGTAATCTTGCAATCATAAAAAAAAATATCCTTCGGCCTGCGGTCCGTTCGCAACATCTACGAACAATGAAGACCCACATAAGAACTCAGCGCGCCCATTTTGCGCAGATACCTCAGATTTTCGTAAAGCAAAGCACGCAAAGCAAATAAAGCTGTTATTCTCAACTCTCAGAAAAGGCTCTCGTGCAGATGGATATGTGATTTTTAGGTGGAACTGAGCGAATGTGAAATAATATTATGATATATATTTGAGTGTTGAAATATATTTTTTCGCGTTTGTAAGTATATTTTGAACACCCAAAGCTTTGTGTGTATGAAGGTTACTTAAAAACTGATATGTTTCGGGATGTGTTTTATCTTGTTGTGATAACCAGAGGTGGCGAGATAATAAGAAAACCACTTTTGTGAAAGTAGAACCTTCTATTTTTGCCAAGAAGCAACCGTGCCGGTTTGAAATCCAGAGTTATATTACTAATACACTACTAACTACTATATCAGTAACCCGCATTACCTTTGCTATATCGTCAATAAAGTGCTAAATTAGATTACTTTTGGTATGTAGGGTATCTATTTCTCTTTCCGTCACATTGTTAATGGCTTTTATTGGATTTCGGACTTCTTGAATAATGTATTACAGTCGTATTTTGTAAGTCGTACTTAAAACAGCTCCCTTCGTTATTCCGGTAAACAAACCTAAGCCTATTTCTATTGGTTATTGTGAATTCAAACCTCGCGTCTTGTTTCCTATAATAACTAGTGTAGCAATTAGTATAACACTTTTAGTAGAATCTGCAGCAGATGGTAAGATTTGGTAATACCAGAGCGTCTTCAAAGAAATACTTTAGTGGTCGTATTATCTTGAACAACAGAAGACTGCTATGGAGGCTATACAAAAATATCTTTGTTAAGTTAGTTTTGTGTCTGTTTGCCCAGAGGGGCGAGCACGAATGACTATCGATAAAGTATTCGTATCGCTATCGAGAAAAAATCGCCGGATCTTCTCAGTGGGTCGCGTTTCCGATCCGGTGGTCGATTCTGAGAAGGACTGCTCTTGCTAGGGCCAGTGCTTGCAACACTCCGGTTTGCGCCCCGTGAGCTTAAGGAGAAGCTGAAATAGCCTCTCAAGGCATAACATAGGTAGGAAAAAAAAGATAAAAAATGTATAGGATTTACACAGTACCCTACCCTCCGTAAAAAGAATGAATTCAGCACGAATGAATTTACTTAGGTAATCGAAAGCATGAAAGTCATTTTGACATAAGGAACGTAAATCTCGAAGGCTGGCTATCGAGTACATTAGTACCTAATGTGAATTCGATAGATTTTTGTGCTTGACGTACAGTAAGTAAGAGCACGTGTGGGTTAAAGAAATGAAACAAAAATTTGAGTAACAGTATAATTTATTGAATTTCCAAATATAAATATCGAGAGAAAATATCAAATTATATTTAATTTTAATACATTTAGTTATTCTTCGCCTTCGACGGCCATATTGGTTTAGGAGGCTGCTATTTCAATTTAGAACGTCAAAAATGCGTAGGTAAATTTTATAGTAAAACGATATTATTTTATTAAGAAATTATTCCAAAGGTTAACCATTGGAAAATTTATCTTTTATATACTGAATTGAATGTTCTTGGGATTGAAATACGACTGTTAGTCTAAGTATTATTTCAGACTCGTTCTAGGTATGAACTTTGTTTCTTTTTTTAGTACAACTAGTATAAAAATATTAAGAACTTACTGAATGTATTTTTGTAACGAACACAGAAATCGCATCAAACATTAAATTTTTTGAAAAACATTAAGTTCATAGAATTATAATTAATAACTATTCAGTGTTGTTATATTATAATTATATTATTATAATTGTTTAAGTTAAAGAATAGAATTGCCCCCTAAACCTAATGCTACCGAAATTTTCTTCTGTCACGTTATGAGATATAATGTGAGTTCACGACACACCCGCTGTGAAGTGGTTACCGGAGCCCATAGACATTAAAAACGTTAATGTCGCCATCCACCACACGAGCCTCAGTCAGCTTCAGTTTTACGATGACAATACACGATGATTTTATAACTTTTCTATTTGGGCGTGTTTTTTTTTGGAACGAAGTTCCTTAAGGGATGATGCGGAGGGGTACCCTAACCGGGAAAAAACGTCCGTAACGTAAGATTTTTATTATTTATGTATAGTCTTAGTATGATGGCTATACTGTGTCTAATGTATAGTCTATGTGATGACGGTTATTATTATTATTCATACAAATAGCTGTTTCTTTGTATATTATTATTATATATTTTTTATAAATCATTGTGAATAAAATAAAGTTGATAGCTTTGTAAAGTAGTTTTTTTTTTTATCAATAGAAAAATCATAATAAAAATGTATTCCCGAATAATTATTTTTTTTATACCTCGAATAGAATTTAAAATTAATATTTTTATAATAAGGAACTTCGTTCCTATCCGGTGTCCCACGACACCACACATCTTTTTTTGTTTTTAAACTACATCGCCAATGAATACCGAATAATGTTGAAGCATATTTTTTTTAGATTTACTATTCTTTAAATCCGTAGCTGTGTGCAAAAAAAAAGTTGCATGTGTAACTGTAAAATGTAACTATATACCTAGTACATACATGGTACTGTTTTTTCAACTCTCTTTTTTGAGTGTACGTCATACATATTATATATCGAGGGGTGAAAGGCTATTTGGTTCAAGCGAAATTTTAGCGAAATTACAAAAGAGCCATTTAAAGTTTAAAATTAAAAAAAAATCATAACAAAAAACTTCTTCAGCTATTTCAACAGAGTTATCTTATAGTAGGTACGCGCGGAACCGCGGAACTAGTTGGCCGCGCCATAGGTGGCGACAGGGGTGAGGGGGCGGGTCGCCTACTGCTCGTAACGCACATGAGATTAGACAGTGACGAATAAATAAAATAAATGAATAAATGAAATAATAAATAAATAAAAAACAGTTGAACTTTTAGAAGTTTATATTGTACCTAGACAGGTACAATATTGTAATTAATAGTAAAATAAAAAACAAATTAAGTATATGAAATTATTCTGACATATTTTAATGATATATGAAATTATTTAATTAATTTATTCTTATATATAAAATTCTCGTGTCACAGTTTTCGTTGCCATACTCCTCCGAAGCGGCTCGACCGATTTTCGTGAATCTTAGCGTGCATATCGGTCAGGGTTGAGAATCGAACAACATCTATTTTTCATCCCCCTAAATGTTAAGGGTGGTCCACCCCTAAATTTTATTTGTTATTTTTTAGACGAAAATTTTTGTTTTTATTTTTTTATGATACAGGATACAAAAATACATACAACCCTAAATTTTCACTCTTCTACGATCAACCCTTATTTTTTATTTGCTAATTAAAAACTTTAAATTTTTTTGCGAGAATTTTGTTTTCATTTTGTCATGACGTAGAATAAAAAAATTCATATTACTCTGAAATTTTCACCCCTCTACGATCAACCCCTATTTTTATTTGTTATTTATTTATTAATAAACTTTAATTTTTTTGGCAAGATTTTCATTTTTATTTTTATTTTGTCATGAATTAAAATAAAAAATCTGATGTTACTCTAAATTTTTCATCCCTCTATGATCAACCCCTATTTTTTATTTGTTAATTATAAACTTTAATTTTTTTGGCAATTTTTTTATTTTGTTTTGTCATGACTTAAAATAAAAAAAATCACATTACTCTCAATTTTCACTCTTATATGATCAACCCCTATTTTTCCATCCCGATTAATTTTTTTTTTATTCTATGCACAGATCCGCTATAAGGTTGCAAGATGGCAATCAAATGTTATAATTGTAGTACGATAAATTCTTATTCAGAGTTTATAATTTCAAGTTCCTTTAATTATGATTTTTTTTAAATTGAATTTGGTCTCCCGCCCTCGCTGATCGACTACTGATCAACTATCAATCGATCAGCTATCCCCGCCAGGTGTCACCACTCATCCAGCAAACATCACGTAGTAGGGATGAGAACGAAGCCGGTCTCCTGTCTTACTTACTCACTATACATCATAGATTATACACTTAATATATTTGAGAGCTATACAATACTATACATTTTTCAGCCATGTTTTATTGGTTTTATTTGTGTATCAATAGTATGTTCTAGTCTGGTCTGAGAATCGGCTACTATCTATTTTTCATACCCCTAAGTGAAAAGGGTGGTCTACCCCAAACATTTATTTTTTATTTTTATTTTTTGGATTTTTTTTTTGTTTATAATGAGGTATTATGTGGTTAAGTGAGGTTTTTTTTTCTCAGTAGAATTTCCCTAGAAATCTTATTTAAGGCAACACAACGTTTGCCGGGTTAGCTAGTTCTTATATGAAATTACTCTGACGTATCCTCTGAATCACTTGATTCTGAACTCTCTGAACTTGATTCAGAATCAACTTGTAAGTTTAAAATGATTTCGTCCATCATAGTATCTAATCTCATATCAGTAATGACAGCAGGCGCTCCCGCCTCTCCGTCCCACCGCTGACATACCTAAGGCGCGGCCAACTATAGTCGGATTTTTAATTAGACGAAGCCAGCTGACAGTAGCTAATGTCACTTTGTGAAATAATGTTGCTATATTTAAAGTAATAGTGATGCGTTCAGTTCTCGTTCAATCACATAAATGAACAATGAGTGTGAAGAGTTACTCATTAATTTCAAACTATAAAAGAATATTATTTATATTTTACAATAAAATTGTATTAAAGTGATCCAATATAATAATATGTTACTAGTAGTATGTAACTACAATCAGTTTTTTTTATTTTCATTACCTATGTACCTATAATTGTTATATTTTATACATCTATAGTTTCAACTATATGATGCATTGGAAATAGGACAGTCTTACAAGCTTCCTCGCAATGTTTTTCTTAATGTTTAAAACACTCGGTATTCAGTACAGGTAGATACCATAGGAACATAATGTTTCGTCGAAAACTCGTTGGTATGTACAAAGCACGGCTAAAATTCGAACCCCGTGCCCGATATCGGCAGTTCGGCACACTAACTATTCACTAGACAATCGAGGCAATTTCATTAATTCAGGAGTTTTTTCAATCGTTCACTTTGTCACAACACTATTTTTATTTCATCAAAAACTGACAACACAGTAAACGTCAGTTTACTTCGTCTAATAAAAAATCCGACTATAGTTCCGCGCGCACAATAATTGAAGGTTAATTAAAAATATGGAACTGTTGATGAAATACCAAATAAAAAGCACGTTTAATTACAAAGGTAAATGACGCTTAATAAGCGAAATGTCTCTTATACCAAATATCGCCTTTCACCCCTTGATATTATTTTAAGCCTTGATTTAAATGACAAAGGTTAATGACCTAACGCTTTACGTTTTCAATTTGTAACTAACCTCAATTAATTGTAAGAAACATTTAAATTCGGCAAACACCAGGGCAAAAGTATTTTGTATTCATAATATCATACTCTGTTACGGAAATTGAATAAGACAGAAGAAAATTTCGAGAAACATTTTGTAACATTTCAAACGAATCTAGTCATTTATTTCGATCACAACATCAGAAAGTGAGATAAGATCTAATACAAAGTAGGTCCCACTCAATTTTCCTCGTATATTTACAAAATATAGAAGTTTGAACATAATTATTAACTTCAAACTAAATATAGTTAAACTTAAAATATTATTTTTGAGCAAAAATTATATCAACTTAAAACCTAAATGTTAAAATAGTTAACGAAAGACGGTCACACCGTTTTTTTATCATCTCAAAACGCAACTAAATTAGCACTTTAAATTATAAATACCTACATACCGTTTTTGCCAAATTGGTGAAGGATTAGCTTATTTGTGCATCGAATCTAATAGATAAACCCAACAATTTTGTAAATGTAATTATTCCTTTAATTTATTAAAATTATACTTCCCATTAATTAGTTAATTGTGCAAAACAGGAAAATTTACATTCCATACAAGTGCCATTAAGTAGGTAATCGTAGTTTTCAAGTCTTTTGCCTAATATGATTACGTCTAATTTAAAAAAAAAAACAAAAAAAAGCTGACATTAGAACATCTTCATTAGACAATAGGATGATATTCTGAGAAGCGTTATAAAAAAAATATGTTCAGAAATATTTAAAATCGAAAACGGGAACTACAATAATATCATAAATTTGGTCTCAATGCACTTAATTAATTGAAGCTGTTATCGTATACAATTGAATTGTAGGTTATAGCTTATAATGCAAATTTAAATAATTTTTTACAAATAATATAATATTTAAGTAATTTTTGAACTTAGCTTACAAGCGGCATAGCGTTGAACAACACAAGAACACTATTTCCAATCTATTACCGTATCATTTGACTTTTACATCAGTCACAATGAAAACGCGGTATCATTCGCTAAATTGGACTGTACGTAGGTACACAAAACTTATTAATTGACAATTCATACTTTTCAAAATGTCAAACATCAACAACTTGATCGTAGCCAAAGTCAAACGATACGACTAACGCTCTAATGAACTCTATTGAACTACGAAAAAATAATATACTAATATCGAATCCAATTACATTTTACTTTAAAAATCACGACAACAATAAGATTAGTATTGAATAATTTATTGCTTTTCGATACACTTAGAATTCGATTTACTACATATTTCAAAATGATTTGAAAATAACTAAACACAATGACTAGAATCTTGACTTTATGCAACATTAAACACACAATTTGTAAATTCCTAATAAAAAAATTTAAGATGTAGCATAAAAGAAGACAAAAAATACAGATACATGTATTCACTCCAAATTCAAAAGTATATTATTTCAAATAGATTTTCAAAGTTATAATCACGACTTATAATAAAGAAACATCGTAGCCATACGCTTACCCAATAGATAGATCGTGAAAAGGACATATTAAACAAATTAGTAATACGTATGCGCTTAAATATAAGAAAACTTACATACTGATATGATTATAAGAGAAAAACCGTATGAAACAGAATCACATTTTCTTAATTTCAAACACTATATTTAAAATCTTTAGAATGAATAAATTATTTATATTTCATTATTTATTAATTATTATTACGAAATAATTTTTAATAATCTTTAATTAGATATCTTTAAAGGGATTTTTTTTAATAGAACAGTCACCATAATAGCGATGTTTATATTTGTTGTAGTCCATTAGTTTATATGCCACAGAATAAACCATTGAAACTAATTGAAAGAAAACGTTCTGTGAAAGCGGGAAAAAGTTGTCGGGTTATTTACTAATAAAGATTTTAAAGATGGACGCCTGGGTACGTGTGAGAGCATCGTTATTGCTTTAAACATTCGTTGACGTCATGAACAATAATTTACATATTTTTTTTTTTTTTTTATTAACCCTACTACCACACTTAAAACTTTTGCTCATCTTTGAAAAGATTATTCATACTTTAAATTTTGGTTCGCATTCTATTCTTACATTTATCATTTACGAAAAAACGAGGAAAAAGCAAAATTCGGAAAAGTGTTCCAGAAATAAATTTCTCAAGTAATTTTTTTATCTTATAAAGTCATACTGCAGTTTTAATGCAACGAATGTATTAGAACAATATAATGCACCTTTAGTGCATTGTCTTTCTGTTTTATGATGACGATCATTTGTTTGTAGGAAATCGGTGACCGCATTACTAATTTATAAATAGAAGGGTATCTACCTTTATAAGATTAGTACAAGACAATATTTTTAAACTATAAAGTCATATTATTATCATAATTATTAGTATTTTCGAATGTTCTTTATCTAAGGCATAAAACTACCGCATCCAAACGGCGGAAACATTGATAGTTCCTTGACATACGATCACGTTCCCTTTCTATACTAATGTAAATATACATATAAATAGACACGCATTAATCTTTTACACAAATATAATTTATTTAAGAGTCGTAAATCCGTAGAGATAAATTTATAAAAAACATTTATAAGGCAGATCAAGGAGAATCCGACTGCGTTGGACGAGGTTAAAATTATTGATGTTAATAATGTTAAATTTATTTATCTGTTCCGATTAGGTTATTAACGTTCTCTAACGTTCTGCTGTTTCATTTTATAACTATTATTAATTTTTTAAGTACGTGGTCAAAGTTATATAATTTCCATCGAACGCAGCCGTAGTTTAATCTAGAAATACTAAAGGTAACATAAACAACAAGAGATCACATTTTGTAAATAGACTATCATTAATACAAACACACACACATACACGCATTACGTGAAACCGCTTATTTAATATCATTTAGAATATTGAACGAACAATCATTATTACTAAAGTGAACGGGTACGATGGAGCACGACCACAGTTTTTAATAAGTATTATTAGAAAATAGCATGATAGTTAAAATATTCCATGAATTATATTTAATATTATTAAATAGCGTGCTTATATAATATAGGAAATTTATACATCTACTATAGAATTAAAAGAATATGTTTCGTTTATACCTTTTGATAACGTTAAAATATTTAGGTATAATAAGAATACATAGGTATAATAAGCGCCTGAAAAAAATAGAAATAGAATAATAAACGCTTAGAAAGAGCACTTCATTAATTAAGAAATAATACCAAAGCTACATTTGGCCTATCGTCTGATTACAGACAGACTGGTTCTAACTATATAGGCTTGTTTATTTACTACCAATACTGCTTCTATTATTTTTATTTGAGATAAAAAAAGTCGGTAATGAAGTGTATGGAATTGTTTGTTTACGTATGTAGTCTATATTTTTAATAGCAACAGCCAAAGGAGCGAAATGTCATAATCGTTAATTGGACCGTTTATTTTGAAAGTGGTGTAAGTCCACTTTCTTTTGTTTCGAGAAAATTAAAGGTTACTATATATTTTGTTGATTTAAAAATACAGGCAAATCATATGAGGTCTGGCTATGCCGCCTACCTCTGTCAATTGGACTTACACCACTTTCATAATCGATGATTATGCAATTTCATTTACCGACCGATTTTAAGTTGTACAAAACATGGGATTTTTTTGAGAAATTAAACACGGACTAGTTATATATAAAAAATTTACATGAAATTAAGCATGAATTACGTGATAGCTCATTTTTCTCAAAAATGGACTTACACCAATTTCAAAATAAACGGTCCAATTATATCTGTATATTTAAAATGTTTAAGTCAATTAATAGTGGCAGTATGTAGTTAGTGGTCATTAGTTGAATATTCTATAGAGTGTTCGCGTTCATGTCAATTTTACTTGACGGAAATTCATTTACCGTTAATGCCTACCATATCATGAGTTTATTCTTATTGTGTTTCAAATTTTTACCACTAATTATATAATGTAAAAGATAATTTTAGTTTTATATTTGAACTTACTTAGTAGAGTTTTTGTCTCGGTGTTTGAGTTATTTGAATTTTTGTCAATTTTTATTTCGTAATGTAAAATGAATATTTACTTTTTTTAATTGTGTTCTTCCATTTTATTCCATCCCATTGTTATCAATATTTTTATATGGCTATTTGACTAATTACCCAAAGGCAAATTGTTTCTGTTCTATATACATATTGATCTTTTGGTAATGGTTATATTGACAGAAGAAACTTTGAAAACAAGACTTCTAATATTACAAAAAAAAATCCTGTATGTAAATTATAGTGTATAGATAAATATTATCTTAATAAAACTAGATAGGATTGTAAATTCGTTATGATTATACATATAGTATTATATTAAAAATCATATTCAGCTTATTATGACCACAATTTGACAACTAGTTCGTCCGTTTTAATACCAATTTAATTTCTTATTTTACAAATCGTCATAAATAGAGTTTTACTTTAAAAATTAGTTTTGGGAATTATTTGGTAATTTTGGGGGATTTTCGATTGGTACAAGTTATTTTTTTATTTACAAAAATTTAAAAGAAAATATATACTAAAATTGTATGATTTTATTATTATATTATAGGATTCAAAAGCGGCACATATTAATATAGCATCATAAGTCTGATTTATTAATAGTTAATGATAGATACAGAATTTAATAAAATATGAGAATATTGACTGGTATAGTTACTAATAAATTCGTTTAAGCTGTTCCCTATTTATTTGTGTTTAAGCTGTTCCCTATTTATTTGTTGCTGTTTACAATATATGTTACCGCGGAGGCTCTTGATTAAAAACACGAGTTTTAGAAATCAAGTGGGATTTAATTGAGCTAAAATACCTATACAAAATTTATTTATTTTGTCTTTTTTTTAAATTAATAACATATAATTTAATGCAACCGTATCTTAGCAGCGTCATACGTCATTATGTGTGAGTTTCAGCTCATTTCTTGTTAGTGGTAGTAGATAAGTGGAAGCCACTAAGGGTAGGTACCACAGAGTCTGGCCGATGCGGCCTTTAGCATAATACTCGCCACAATTCACTGATTTTTTTCTATAGTTTTTTGACTATACAATATAATAAAAGATGAATCCTTCGAAATATATATTCATGCATATCTTAATATATATAATTTTAACGCAATTTTTTTATTATTATATAGTATGTATCCATGTATATTTTTATATATAGGTTGTAATTAATCATAAATGATAAAAGAAATGTATTTCAAATATCGTTGAATTTTATTATTAGTAATCTCTAAAAGCATAGATAATACTAAATTCAGGAACCCAGTTTAGAAGAGGTAGAAGAATTCGTTGAAATTAGACAAAGTAATACAATCATTAAATATAAAATAAATCTATATTATTTATGTAATATTTGTTAGTAATTTTTGAATAGTTTTATTACAAACTTTTCATGACAGTGATTATTGTAAATTCGTTCATTACGGAATATCATTTTCGGAAATCACTTTATATTATAAAAGTGGTGTTTACATGGGTACAGTTTACATATGTACAAATCATAATGTTATTAAGCGTAGTGAAAGCTAATTAATAGTAATTTAATAGAAAATCTTTTTTTTAATAAATATCAAATCACAAATAGGAAGTTAGGCATCAGAGATCACAAAAGATACATAGATTAACTGTGGCCGTCTCCCTCGGAGCGGCCGCGCCGTTGTCACTGCAGCTCCTTGACTGCCTGAAGGATTCTCTTCACGTGACCTACCTTAGTCACTCCAAGGTCCCGGAGGTCCCTCCTGGCCAAGGACAAGAGCTCTCGCCCCGTCACGTCGTGCTTCGTAAACGCGTCAGCATATTCCCCGAGCTGGAGTGACTCTAGCCAGTTCTGAACTTCCTTGACGCCCCACGAGCGCACTGCAGCGACTGTGGTCGGACCTTCTGAGACGCTTCTCCGACCTCGGAGCCAGCGGCCTTTCTTTGGGATCTAAGGTCGGAGTAGAGGTAGGTCAGGGTTTATACTAATGGAATAATACGACTCGTCACTAGTTTGTATGTGTGTGTGTGTGTGTATGCGTGTGTGACCGGGCGGTTGTGTGCTGATGATAATGTCTACGCAATTCAAAAATACAATCTGATGCCGTCTAATGAGAGTCTACGGTAAGACTTGGGAAATTTGGTGGGCAGAGTCTGGAGTCAATGATGTACAAAAAGTATTATTAAAAACACAACAAACAATTAATTGTCAGTACTATTATATATATACAACGTATATAAATTGGTACGGTAAGGCGTCTTGAGGGTTCGCACGGGTAGCTACCAACACCTTGCCTTTCCACCACGAAGCAGTAATAATAAAGTAAAATTAAAACAGTCGTTGAACACAATTGAGACTTAGAGCGTATATCTCGAGGCGAGTGGTAGCAGTTGTGTATTAATGTTTATAAGCTATGGTAATTACTTATCATCAGCTGAGCCGTGAATTTGTTCGAAAAAAAGTATTAACACAATAATCATAAAATAAGTTGAGGCACGAAAAAAATTATTCACATAGCATGCTCAAAATGCTATAAACATAATTAGTGTATTTTGATCAATCGTAATTATTTCATCGTCAATTAGCGTTAGAATAAAAAAGTTGAAGTTTAATAAAACAATTAATTCACATAGCATGCTAAAATGCTATAAGCATACTTAGTGCATTTCGATAATCGTAATTATTTAATTTTCATCGTTGATTAGCGTTATAATAAAAAAGTTGAAGTCTGGTAACACAATTAATTCACATAGCATGCTAAAAATGCTATAAGCATATTATATAATCCATCTCGATTCTTCGTTAAATATTCGATTTGTGTGTATTATTTCATCAATCATTATTTACTAGGTACCTCGTCCGCGTGCAGGTAGGCGTGTCCGTCTCTAAGCTCGCACCTGGCGAGGTGTGCCCGCAGCGAGGCGGCGGCGGCGGCGCCGGCGCCCGACACTCCGCCGCTCTCCAGCAGCTCGTGACAGCTTTCCACCTTTAGAACGTAGGGGACTTCGTATTTAGTACATATATTAATTTTTTTTCAGCCCACAGACCTCTGCTGTTTTGATTTTATTGATTAGATGGGTGGACGAGCTCACAGTCCACATGGTATTAAGTGGTTACCGGAGCCCATAGACATCTACTACGTAAATGCCACCACGTACCTTGAGATAAGAGTTCTAAGGTCTCAGTATAGTCACAACGGCTGACTAGCCCTTCAAACCGAAACGCATTACTGCTTCACGGCAGAAATAAGCAGGGCGGTTGATACCAACCCGCGCGGACTCACGAGCGGTCCTACCGCCAGCAATTACGCAAATTATAATTTAGAGGGAGCATAATGATTCTCACCAAAGTAGCGAGATGTCTCCTCAGTTGAGGGGCCGGGAGGAGCTTTCCGTCGGCGTCCTGCAGCGCGTCGGCCTGCGCGGACACTCGGCGCGCAATGGACACCGCGCTGCACACGCCCCCCGACACCGCGCTCTCGCTGATACAGGACAACTTCACCTGCGAATCGGAGGGTAGAACAACATTAATACAACCCGGCGACACGAGTGTAGCAGGTAGCCGTCAAACAACACGAGATAACTACGACGTAAATGCGCCACACACCTTGAGTTATAAGTTCTTAGGTCTCAAGTATAGTTACAAAGGCTGCCCTACCCTTCAAACCGAAACGCATTACTGTTTCACGGCAGAAATAGGCAGGGTGGTGGTACCTACTCGCGCGGATTCACAAGAGGTCCTACCACCAGTAACAAGAGTGTATTCTCTCTCTCTCTCTGTTATGCCGTGGCTTACGTGTTTGACGAGGGTGTTGATGTCATCAAGTAGCGCCAAGAGTTGGGCGCTCTCGGCAGCCAGCAAGACGTCGCGGCCGCTGGTGGAAGCGCTCGCGTTGACATTAGTACCAGAGCCGGCCAAAGCGTGGGCTTTCAACTGTTGCTTCTCATCCCATGTCCTGTTTTCGATATAACGACTACATGTACTCTTTACGCTATTGAAACACTTTGAAAACATTAATAAAGTCAGCTGAAAGGCATGTGGCGGGTAGCCATCATACAACACAAGATAATTGACAGATGCCTGAATCTCGCTTACGACATTTTTAAGATAAGCTTGCATATATACAAGTTCCGAACAACAACATTCGGACCGTCGGTCTACCGAGCAAATATCATCCGCTCGGTGGAAGATCTTTCCTCCGTCGTTAATCCTCCCAAAGGCATTTCAAAACAATCCGAAGGATTTACATCTCTATTCACCAAGACGTTTCTTGCTTCAGTTAATTTCATAAAATATATATTTTCCTATACAAAAATAACTGTCTAAGATCCGTAGTGGTGTTTAAAGTTCATTTACGACTTTATTACACTTGTTTATTAAAAAAATTAAGTTCTTTTTAATCTCGACCTAAAACACAATGATTTAGAGCCGTCGTTTTGTAGCCGACGATGAGAATAAAGTAGAAATATATTTAAAGGTTCTATGATATAGTGTAGAGGTCGGCAACCTTTTGAGTCGCAAGACCCAAAAAATACAATTTACAAAATTTCAAAGTTTTTAAAGAGTCACAAAAAAAATTCTTGCCAACAATAAATAGTATTTGAATAAATGTTTTTTTTTATAAAAAAAAACAACGAATCTAATTATTCATACGAAAAATATCTATTTATTCTTATATAAGTAGTGTTTTTTACAACAAATTAGATAATATATATACATATATGGTATTATTACATTAACACTTATTATTTAAGTAAAAAATAAAAACAATTAAACATTTACTTACAACAATGGGCTGAGAGATAGTAATGGTGCCCAATCCTTGTTAGTCGATTCAGAACAATTTTTAAATGTTTTTTTTTTTATAAGATACATAAATATTTGCGTATGGAACTAATGCAGCCGTAGTTTCATATCCAAAGAGCCGCAGGTTGCCGACCCCTATATATATAGTGGATATCAGAATATCGAACTTACCGTAGGCTGGTCTCCAAGGCTCTGGATCGACACAGCATCTGCGCCCTGTTCTTGTGTATGATTCTAACGCACCCCGGGGGCTGGAGCCAGGCTTCACCGTCCACTTGGACCGGTACGCACTCTTCACCGAGAATGTTAATCTGAACGGCCCGGCACTGGGCGATGCGGTGTTTCTGAAGGTTGATCAGACGCGAAGCTGCCATTTGGGCTGAACCGAAAACTGCCACCACCTAAGAGAGAGAGAGAGAATACACTTTTTTGCACACCAAATCACCAAAACACAATTTACATTAAAAAAACAGTCAAAAAGCAGATACATTTGTAAAATAGGCGGTCTTTTCGCTAAAAGCGATATCTTCCAGACAGTCGTTTAATTTACCGAAATTCTATAAAATATAAAAATATATAGCAGTTATGTTGCGGTGTACTATATACAATACATTATTATAGAAAATATACACATATATTATAATAGCGTTGAGGAGGAGTATTAATGCAGCTGATTCTGAGGCTATCGACTTAGACTTGATCGTTTCAAAACGCTTTACGGATCAAATGCGAGATTTGATTGTGATATCGTGATGTTTGATACTTAATCTATTATTATTTAATTTACTAGTCAAAACTATTGGCCGATATTTGATTTGAGTTTGATCGATCGCTATCAAAAGTGCACAGGTATCAAACCGCCAGGTAAATCTGAAGGTTTCATAAAAATTTCACCAAAATCGGTCCAGCCGTTTTAAAGTCCATAGGAAAGGAGATCATATTATACACGGTGTCTTTTATATGTATATGTATATGTATATAGAGATTTTATTTAAATACCAATAATAAATTATAGGAATATAAAATATTTTAGTAAAGGCTTGATTGCTTTGAAAAAGTTCAGCTCTGTAAGATCTCACACAACGAACAGTGAAATTTTACTTACGAGAACTCGGAATGCTACTAATGTTCAACTTTCACTTGAATGTTTGATGAAAACCTTTTACAAAGAACGTCCTGGATTTCAATCAAAAGGTCCAATTCTATTCCGTTCCATTAAAAACGAATCCCTTTTATTGAGAACATCGTACGAGTGTCTCAAAGGAATAGAATTAAATCTCTCTACGTACATAGAGACATGTGATAATATCTCATGCGCACGGCTAGAAAAAAAATTTCTAACTCTAAAATTTGTTAAAACGATTTGAAGGAATAACGATCCTTAGAAAAATAATGTTATTATCAAACAACTTATTTGGGCTAAATATCAAAATTCTGCGTAGGGAGAGATCTTTATAAAATCGAAATAGGTTCTGCGGCGAAGTGGATGTCATAATAATGGTCCTAAACTATTAATTTTAAAAGCTTAAGGCATAATTATGTTACTTAAAGTTCGCTAAACTGATAAAATAAAAATATACCTACGTTAATTTCTACAAATGCCTCGAAAATTATGAATTTAGAAATGAGATACTTTCATTTACACGTGCGAATGAATATTACATGGAGCCTGAGATAAATCCGAGATGGATCCTTAATAACGTAATGTCGTATCGGGGTCAGAACGTAAAAGCGAAGAGCCGTCGACTTCTTTATTGAAACGGACAATCATATAAATTTTATAAAGGGCTTTGTCGTGTATTCCCGTAAAATCAAAGAGCCTATAAATCTTGCAATCAAGTTCAATTGGCATTTTTGTAGTGAGCTCTTCTTTATAAAACAAATGTACCTACCTACATTTAACATAAACAATTTCTTAAAAATTACGAATTTGTAGCAGATGCAATACGTCCATTATTATCGTATATTATCGTTTAGACTACAAAATTTCAATTTAAAATATGATATAAGCGTGTTATTCGGTAAAATTGTAGTACATACTTCTTAAATTAATATCTATTCAGCAAATTGGAAGTCGTCGTGGCCTAAGGGATAAGACGTCCGGTGCATTCGTATTGAGCGATGCAACCTTGTTCGAATCCCTGGCGGGTACCAATTTTTCTAATGAATTATGTACTCAGCAAATGTTCACGATTGGCTTCCACGGTGAAGGAATAACATCGTGTAATAAAATTGAAACCCGCAAAATTATAATTTGCGTAATTACTGGTGGTAGGACCTCTTGTCAGTCCGCGCGGGTAGGTACCACCGCCCTGCCTATTTCTGCCGTGAAGCAGTAATGCGTTTCGGTTTGAAGGGTGGAGCAGCCGTTGTAACTATACTGAGATCTTAAAACTCATATCTCAAGGTGGGTGGCGCATTTACGTTGTAGATGTCCATGGGCTCTAGTAACCACTTAACACCAGTTGGGCTGTGAGTTCGTCCACCAATATAAGCCAAAAAAAAAAATTTTTTTTCACTGTTTTTCAATTACAGAGCTAGGCATATTTAAAATGCTATTATATAATTTGGAAACTAAATAGTTAATCTATCTTTGTTTTCCGTCTAAATAATAATATCTGCCGCATTTTTATACTGTTTCTTATTAAATTGATTGAAATTAGAAAACAAACGCCACGGCGAGTTGAATGTTGCGATTCGTACGACCTAATTTAAAAACTGCCAAGTCCATTACTACCAACAAACAAAAGCAATTCTTCTCTTTCACTACTTAGAAAGAAAATTGCCTTTCTATTTATTAAAACTTTTACATTGTTTTACCAGCTTATACATATTTAATATTTTCGAATAACCGTTTACAGGACCGAATTTAATTTGCGGTATTGCTGTTGGTATGACATTGTTCAGACAGGGATAAGGTACCTTTGTTCTATTTATTGACACCGTGGTGTAGTTATTTGTTTAATAGAAATAAAGTTGTGCCTGTGGGTGACTCACATG
Organism: Bombyx mandarina; assembly: GCF_030267445.1. NCBI lineage: Eukaryota > Metazoa > Arthropoda > Insecta > Lepidoptera > Bombycidae > Bombyx > Bombyx mandarina. The sequence continues at coordinate 15,763,233 of NC_143221.1, forward strand.
TATTTATTTTGTAATAATATATTATTATAATTACACTACACAACAATATACAACATACATACTTTATTTTATATCAATACATTCATTTATCACACAATCATACAAAACATTATTTATACTAAACAAAATTAATTCACAAGCATAGTCAGGCGATAACTGTTGTATAGCGGCGGCGATATTTTGCTACTACATCGGTGCATTGACGAACCGGCTATCTATTTCTTGTTTACTTTCTCCTTCTTTCTACATTTCATGTTCGTCTTAAATAAAACTTTCTTTGTGTCCTTTTGTGTTTGTGACGAATTGCAGACATTATAATGATACCAATCAAGACGACTAAAGTGCATAATGCCGGGAGTACTCGATGATGATACGAATATGCCTGTGTTCAAATCACGTAATACCAAACCAATAGGCTAAGCAATTAAGTATTCAACACAGAGAAGTTGAGAAATGCGCGCTAGAGATGGTATGGACATGTGATGAGACGAAATGACAATGAGGTTGTTAAGAGAGTTTTAAGTATGAATGTGGAAGGCTTTAGAGGAAGAGGTAGACCTAAGAAAAAATGGACGGATTGCGTGAAAGACGATATGTGATAGAGGAGTATCGAAGGAGAGAACATGTTGCGCCGACCCCCGATGACTGGGAGAAGGACAGGAGAATGATGATGAATTAAGTATTAAACACGTGTTAACGAACAACTTCAGTTAAGGAATAACAACGTGTATTAAACGAAACACGAAAATTTTACCAGTTTGCATAATTACTGGGGTTAGGGCGTGTTGTGAGCCCGCACGGATAGGCGATGCCACCCTTATACAAAATTTAAATTAGAACATAAGTTTATGTCGCAAGGTTGCCACACTCATGTTACGATATCTACGAACTTCAATAACCAATTTACATTAAGTCAAACGTGAATTGATATACCTGTATACAGCATTAAAAACCATTTGCAATTTTAACAAAAGTAATGTTCGGCCATAAATCGAAACTCAACCATAATGACTGATTCCTAAAGTCAAGATTCATTTTATGTTTTACATTTTTTGTTTCGATCTAATGGCATTTCACAAAAAAAATGACAATACGATTCTTTTTAATGATAACACAGAAGCTTGTCAAAAGTTAAGAAAAAATTCAGAGAGCAATCTTAGTGCAGTTAGATTAGCAAATTATACTTAATTAATTAATTTTTTTATTTAATTAATTTAAAAAAAAGAAAATCGATTTTGTCTATACCAATTATTTTTTTCAAATTACTAAGTCGCCAACAGGTCTCAGCCCAGTTCTAGTCCACAGGGTTAAGATTGATTAGGACTTATTTAATGGGACGGTCTATAGTTGGATCCTTGTGTCTTTAACTCAAATTACTTTTATCGTGACTGGCTGCTGTCAGTTTAGTATTTTATCTAATTACGTCAGAGAAACGGAGTTTGCTTTTGCCTTCTTAGGCACTATGTGAATTAAAAAAAAAAACCTTTTTATCCAAACTAAGCCGACAATTTGAAGAAATTCCATAATGGTGGTAGGTATTCCATACTTTTTTCCTACCTATGCTATGAGAGGCTATTTCAGCTTCACCCTAACGTGTGTAGGTGAGCTCACGGGGCTCAAACCGGGAGTGCTGCTAACATTGACCCTAGCAAGAGCAGTGCTTCGCAGAATCTACCACCGGATCGGAAACGCGACCCACTGAGAAGATCCGGCGAGAAACTCAGTGGGCTGTGTCTATGGGTTAATTCGCTCGTCGAGCCCTTCGACGGGTTCGACGAGGACTGTGACCGGGGACAATCGTCATAGGTTGGTCTTTGTATTACGAGTATTTATTTAATTCACAAATTAGTTATTTATAACGAGAAGAAAAAAAAGAATGAACCTTGGACTCACTTCAAGTATTCTATCGTCGAATGATGGCGCGAGGAATATGTCATCCGCTCTGGTGCCGCCCCAGAAGTTCGTCCCGCCCATGAAGGAAGGTATGTTCAGAACGACGATTCCCTGGAGCTCCGGGAGGGGTATCCTCTGACCGTCGCACTCCAACTGGACCCTTTGACCTAAGTGCCTGTCGGTAAAACATTTCGTAAGCCTCCGAAATTGTCACTTTTTGTTTATTGCATAGATGGATGGACGAGCTCACAGCCTACCTGGTTGCCGGAGCCCATAAACAACTACAACGTAAAAGCCAGCACCCACCTTGAGATATGAGTTCTAAGGTCTCAGTATAGTTACAACGGCCGCCCCACCCTTTAAACCGAAACGCATTACCGGTTCACGGCTGAAATAGGCAGGGCGGTGGTACCTATCCGCGCGGACTCACAAGAGGTCCTACCACCAGTAAAATTCCATCTCCATCACAAAATAAATTTCGCCACCCGTCTTGAGATTAATAATGTCGTATTCTCAAAAAAATTTATATATAGACAGTTTTTGTTTATCAAACTCACCTGTACGTTCTGTTGACCCATTCCTTCGATCCCAAAACGCCGTACCACATGTAGTTCCTGGCTCTTGACCTGCACTTCTCCGGATGTTCTTCCCGCTTATTATGGAAGTCCAGGGTTATTTTTGCATCAATACCGATTCCAAAGTAATTATTCATGACGGCTCTTTCGTAGAAACCTTCCAGCAAGGTCTCGTCGGGGTCCATGAGGGGACTCACCGCCGCGCAAAGGGCATCCGCGTTTGCGAGCAGACATTGACTGATGAAGCCCTGGGTAACGTGTGGCCAAGCCGGTAGCTGTACCAGGGGATTGATGATGGGCAATTTCCTGGCCTTTTCGCAGCTTTCCGATTTTGAGGAGCTGCCCGTGTTCGCTGTGGCACCACTCTCGCCCCATATTGAGGATACGGATGTCGAAAGCCTGCTATGATTGATACGATCAGTTTAATCATTAAAAAGCGGTAGGCAGCGGCTTGGCTCTGTCCCTGGCATTGCTAAAGTCCATAGGCGACGGTAACCACTCACCGTCAGGTGGGCCGTATGCTCGTCTGCCTACAAGGGCAATAAAAAAAGGTTCAATTATTACTTATGTAAAATACATAGTATTTATGTAACTTTCATTTATATGTGGAATACAATGCGTATACCATTATACTTTAATATGAAGCAATTTGGGATTGCAACCCTAGCATCCTTTAAGTAAGCGTGGGATCAAAATGGAATAGGTGCAAATGTAACAGTTTCATTGAAAGTGTCCTCTAACCCCGTTGCGCTCACGCCCTACACCAGCGGTCGGGGAATTTTTTTAACTATTACCTCAAAATATTTTTGTAAAAGTTGATATTACCGCATGGCGAAAAAAAAAACGAAATCGCTTCTTTTTAGCATCTTTCATATTATAGCCCCCATGATAATTTTGAAAAGAAAACAATAGCTAAAAATTTAATTTAAACATCATTTATTCAATGGGGTTGGCCGGTTAAAGCTTTTCTCAGATGTCGCCAGCGTAGCTTGTTCCCTTGTCACAGAGAGCCGCCATTTTGTGTGTTTTGCGTTCGTGATATTTCGGCATTTTGTGACTTTGATACGGTTCTTATTACTTTCTAAGTAGTGCTAAACAGTTTTACAACATGTATTCCAACTGGATAGTTAAAGAATTAAAGGAGGAGTTGAGAAAACGTGGTGCATCTTTACGAGGAAAAAAAGTGGATTTTGTCGAAAGGTACAATGTTGATGTTTTATTTTAACTTAGAAAACTTCTCTCAAACTGTTTCCGGTAGATATTATTATAATAATATTAAATTGTGTACCTTAAGAACTTTATTCCTTGTAGCATGTGCAAAAAGAATTGCTCACATTACACACATTACCTACCAACTAATGTATTATTTTATTTTTTTCAGATTAGAGCTATATGACCAAAATTTTAATTTTGAAACAAAATTAAAAAATAGCTCTAGCAAAATATGCTAATATATATGATTTGCTAGTGGAGCCATGTGGCATTTTCATTAGCCAAGAGCGCCCATATCTTGCTGCATCTCCTGATGGTGTGTCGGGCGAAGAAACTATAATTGAAGTGAAATGTCCATACGCTAGCAGAAAACATGAAATAAATATAACAACGGTGCCTTACTTAGAACAATGTAACGGGATATTGTCTCTAAAAAAAACCTGCACATATTATTATCAAATCCAAGGGCAGTTATACTGCTCAGGCAAAACATACTGCAACTTGGTTATTTACACCTACAAGGACATCAAAGTGATTTATGTTGAAAAAGACAATAATTTTATAAATAATATGATAAATAAATGAGATATCTTTTATGAAAATATTTTCAAAGAAGCATTGTATGAAAAATATCTGTATTATAACTATACACACTTGTCGAAATAAATAATCAGGAATATTTTAAATTATTTTTATTGACAATTCCTTCTCTAAAATTACATAACATTACACATATGAAATATATAATAAGCTTAATTAGTAACATTCAAAATTGATCTTCTATTGATATGCCGACCACTCTACTCCAGCAATACCTTATATCAATGACATTGGCATAAGTGTGATTAAAACTAATGAAAACTTAGATGCTGTTTCCAACCCGGTGTAGTATTGCACTGTCTCATCGTCTGCAAGTAATAGCTCTGTAGAGAACAATCTTAATATATTGGATGTTTGAGTTCCAATAGTAATATGATGCCTTGTAATTGTTTCATCTATACTAGAGTTATTATTTTCTATTAGAATTTCTTGAGAGACATTTGAATCAAAATGCACATTGCTGTGTTCTTCAAAGGGTACGAGTTTGTAACCTTTGTTCTCTATTTTTTGTTTCTTCAGAAACTGGTTTCATATTCCATGAAAATATAGATGGTACAGCACCTTTCT